>NW_010547902.1:346-2728 GCF_000687285.1 Phaethon lepturus | reverse complement strand
CGCTCCCCCGCAGCCCCGTTTTCTTTTTGCCCGATCGCAAGTTAAAGCCGAAAGGTTAAAAGCGCTTAATGATGCTGCTGCGTTCCCCGGCGGGTTAAACAAGAGGATAAGCAGAGTACAGCACGGGTTTTGGGAGCTGATTTTGGTTTTTAAGCAAGGGGAGGGAGGCGGGAGGCTGCGGCTCCTTGGCAGCTGTCACACGCTTTGCTTTTCGTTTTTTGACGGTGTCAGCCGTGCCTGTGAGGAGGTGTTTCTCGTGCCACCGTCAGCATTTTCTGGGGGAGGCTGAATTCATTGATCCAGTCTGTTTGCTGTCCACATATTCACAGTTCATGTGTTACATTTTACATAAAGTAAACTTAGCGAGGGGAAAACTAATTCCGCAATTCTTCAAAGCTAATGCACAGTAAATATATTCTGACACTGACAGGTATTTCTTATTAAATAGCTCTGAACTGCAGTACTAGGTTTTGCTTAAGTGGCATTATTCTCCCCGCGCAAAGACAGTTCATTTATTAGTCATTCTGAAAACCAAATAACAAATATTATTCTCTAAGCAAACTAAACAAACCATTTAAAAGGGGCCTGTCTGAAGCGATTAAAGTACAGTGTCTGAAAAGCAGCTGACATTTTAGTGCCAAAATACCATATGGAGACTCAAGTGCTTTATTAACATCCTTTGACCTAAACTGCAAAATCTCCCGACACCTTTGAGCGCGGCGGAGCCGCCTTCCTGCGTGCAAGGGAGAGCACCGAGGCAAATCTTTCTGCCAGTTCTTAAGATGTCATTTTGGCACACCGAAGAGTGAGGTGTAATAATTGAGCGCTGGATGCGAGCGGATTTTTTCGATTTCTGCCAGAGATATGCTGTAAAATAATTCAGCGAAGCTGAAAGCGCGGGCTTTCCATTTATGCCGTAAAAATATATATATATATATAAAAAATGTTTGTCGTGCTTTCTCGCAGCTCTCTGTTTTTCTCTTAACTAAATATTTTCTTTCTTCTGAGCATCAGACATTATTTCTAGCTTTCAGGCATGCAAAGTAAAACAGCGAGTGCCTTATATATATTTATTTATGGTCTACGTGGGGCTGCATTTGTGTATCCCCAGCTCCGCTCTGAAGATTTCCTTCACGAGCAGGAAAACAATTTTGTACTGCAGGTCAGACAGAATAACTGATAGCGCTGTTTACAGATCTCCGCTCACTGGAGAAGCTTATTAAGCTGCAGTTGGGTAAGAAAAAGGCTGTTCATCCACAGCGGGATGATAAAGACACGGGTAAGCGCTCGCACGGAGGCCGTGCCAGGCGCCGGCGGGAAGGGGCCCGGTGGGGATGCCCGGAGGAGCCGCTCGCCAAAAGAGCCAGTCGAACGGCCGGTTATAAATCGTTCGGGTGATCATTCTCAGCCCCTTCCGCGCATGAGATACTTGGGGTCTGACCTAGTTTGTCTTTATTTTTTTAAACAAATGTTTTCATTATTCATAACAATTCATCAGGTAGCGAGAGGAAATAAGCTTTAGCTTGAGGTTTGCTCACGAAACATCTCCTGCGAGCGCGTCCTTGCTGGCTCTGAAGCAGGGCAGCTTGAGTTGGCAAGGACAAAAATAATATAGAAGTTATGTGAGGAGTTTAATAAAAAACTAGCAGATACTGAGCTGATGTATGTTATTAACTTGCTTCTCTGGGATTAGGTAGGTCTGGGTAAATGAGGAGATATTGGTCCAGGTTTGCTTTCTTCCAGTGTTGTCCCAGTGACAGAGGATTATGTGTCGTCGGGGATTAGCCTGATGACATTACATCACCAGGGTAACGATGTACATGCTGATGTCATTCAAGACATTTGGTTGGGTCCGGCGTTTCTGGCATGAGCTGATGTTTCTGCCCCCCGACAGCATCCCGGGGCTGCCGCGCTGAGCGGCGCGTTCCCCGGCACGCCGTCCGTCGGCGCTCTCCTCTCCCTGGCAGGGACTGCCTGATCCCTGCAGTCATTCCCTCCCTGCCGACGAGCGCCTGCGGAGAACGTTTTCAGAGCTGGCACCGGCAAGCGCTGTAAGACACCAGGAGTGCCCCAAGTTCCTCTGCGGACAGATGAAATGGCTCAATATGATGCTTTAAATAGCTCCCCTTGGCGGGGGCTGTCAAAAAGGCACGTTGGCGTTGATGTTGCGTAGTCGTCGCTGAGCAATGATGCCAACAGTGGATGCGCTTTATTCTTTCAAAGACACTACGGCTGGTCGCGTGCATCAGGGAGAATGAAAGCTGGTTCGTTCGTGCAGCTCGGTAAGGGGGTGCAAGGCGCCAACCTGATACCGGTGAGTGTAATCGGGGTCTGGGGCAAACGCAGCAGAACCGGCTCCGGAAAGCAGCCTGTGCCCCTGGT
>NW_010547902.1:0-321 GCF_000687285.1 Phaethon lepturus | reverse complement strand
CCCGCTGCCGCCTTTCCGGGGTGGTGCCAAGCCCCCGTGGCCGAGGGTGAAGGGGTGGCCTGTGCTGGCAGAAGGCGCTGGGACGGCCACGGCACCAACCAGAGCTTCGAAGGAACAACTTCGTTAATCTGACATCGAGAGCAAATGTTGCTAATGAGGAGCCCAGGCTTCGGTAACCATGGCAATTTATGTTTCTGAAAATGCGAAACGAAGACGGGGAAGGGGCTGATCCTGCTACCCTCTCTGCTCCGACGTGGTTTGCCATGCTGGGGATTGCCAGAGGAGTGCTGGATCCAGCAACAGCGAGGAGCGCGGAAAGCC
>NW_010547901.1:73965-76971 GCF_000687285.1 Phaethon lepturus | reverse complement strand
AAGCCTGTAGCGTTGCATGGGGTGAAGAAGGGGAAGAAGTCACTGGTGCTTTGTCACTTTGAGGTTATGGAGTCTGTTCATGAGTTCACAGGCTGGCTGCAAGGAGGAGGGAAGAAAGAATACCTCAGAAGATGAGGAAAGTACTGTAGGCTGGGCATAAGTGGGACAAGGTGTTGGTGATGTGGAGTGGTCCATTGAGGGCTTCTTGTGTCGCTGATAATTTCAGGCTTTGAAGTGAAAAAATAAAGAAAACTTTTGCTTAGCACAGAACTTCTGTCATTGCAATGGCTTCTGCTTAAGTGACACAGGGCTAGATCTGTTGCCTGCCACATACAATGGGAAGGCACAAATCAAGGACTGTAAAGTAACACTCACCCATCCTAAAAACCACAGGAGGCAACCCCAGGGGCATTGGTGGCTGAGAAATATACCCCTCAGCTCACATACAACCTATCAGTACCTACTGCAATGTCCCAAAAATATAGCACAGCCAGAGGCACCCTAGAGACACTCAGTCTGTGGAAGCACCCTTCTCTTCAGGTGGCCTTACCAAACTAGCACCTATATCAGCCACAAGGGCAAAAATTTGAGGCCCCAGAGATGCTGCTGAGCAGGTTCTGCACTTCCTCTTCACCACACTGCATTCAAGATGCATGGACCAGACTCTTGCTGTCTCCATGGGAGACAACAGCAGGATCAATGCTACCCCCACCAAGTTTCTTTCCTTTATGGAGAAATGGATGCCAAAGTTGTCTGTAATTTCCATGCAAGCAGTTCAATCATTGCAGCAGTTGTTTTCCTCTCCTTTCAGGTAAAAACACATAAAATTTGTTATAACTAGCTCTGTCGTCCCTAATGCTAAAAATCATTAAAGGGACCAAGGCAAGAATGACATCCTGATGGTAGAGCAGAACACCCAGATGGTCCTTTCCTTTTCTCTGTGACCTCCCGGTCTACTCCCAGGCTTTATTGCAACTACTTGTGTCAGGTTGAAGTGCTCCATTTCCTTCCTAAAATCTCTTTCTTGTGCTAGTAATCAGGGCAATATAAAATGTTCCTTTTAGACCATCTGGAAGCCACAGGAAACATCAATTAACTGCATGTTTGAATCATAAGTATATTAGGCTAGAAATTTCTACATATTCTAAAAATTAAATCCTGTAAGTATCTTAAGCTGTGCAATATTTAATTAAATGATGGCCCCAGAATGTGGGGATTAGAATCATGTCCCTAGGCTATGGTGCAGTGTTTGCCACAAATCCATGCAAGCCAGTCTCCACCAGAAGTGCAGCTATAAAGTTTTTTTCACATAGTGAGCTCCCTGTCTGGTGGGTGCAGCCACATCACAAGCATTTCATTTATAGCCTCTTTTGAAATGCAGAGGATTTTGTTGGATATGTCCAGCAGAGCTGTCGAAAAATAAAGGAAGTGTGCTCCCTACTGTCTAGAAAACCCCAAAGCAGAACCTGCCAGCTTGATTCAGGCACACTGGTCTAAAACACCAGCAACAGTTTAACATTTAAACCAATTCCTTTCGTTGTACGCCTGCAACACGCCAGGCTGTGCGTGCACCCCAGCTCAGCTCTCAGCTGGAGTAACCCTGTTGCAGTCAACCCAGCCATGCCTCACAGTGCAGCCTGCGGGTGGCCTGACATGGCAGTGAGAAGAGGGGGGAGAAGGATGTGTGTCATTCCCACCTTTCCTGTAGGAAGCATTGGCTTTAGCTTTGATTCTTGCCTTTGCTTGACGACCTCAAGCATATCACTGTGCCTTGCTTTCCCCTTCTTTGTGATCAAAGCAGGACTCGAATGGTGTTACTAGTGCACCATTCTGTACTCACTCCAGAATCTCCGGCTATAAGCTGGCAGTACACAAGAGATTTCCCTGCCAGTGAGGAACCCCCAGCACAGGGCGCAGCACATTAGTTACTGGTTGCTGCACTCCCCAGCACTCGGGAGAGCGGAAGGGAGCTGGGAGGGAAGGGCTGGCCATTCCACCATCACTTCCCTGGCAAAGCCCTTCAGAGCTCTGACCTGTGCTGCTTGGAGGGCAGCCGTCCTAACAGGAGAAATTGCATGAAAAGCAAAATGGTTTCCTGGAGTGGGGCTGGCCACTTTTAAACCAGCATCAGGCCTGTCACTCCACAGGGCATCCAGCAGGTACTACCTCCCCAGAGCCAAGGCCCCTGCTCCCAGCACAGTGAAGTGTGAGACACGCAATCCTGTGGCAGCTGAGAGGCTGCACATGCACCACAGCAGAAGGGATGCTGCTAGCTTTCCAGCTACCCTTTTAGGGAGCACCAAATAAATCAGAAAAATCTATAGGTGTAGTTGAGGGGCAGCCTTGGATACTTGAGTGCATCCTCCTCTATTCCGGGCACTAATGGATTTCATCCTTTTCCACCACCTAGCCAGGAACAGCATGAGGGCAACTTCACTCTGTGGACAATTTCATTTTGGACAACCGCAGACCAGGGCTCTCCTGTGTATGCTCCTTCTGTCATCTCAAAGGAATGAATAATGAAAGAACTAAAGTGGAGATTGGATTTGCTGAGTGTGTCCTGCCCAATTCACCTGATATTGCCCTAGTCAAAAGTGGCATGTCACCCCTGTTTGGACTTCATTTCATTTGGGAGGGAGCTGCAAGAAAATCTAACAGTAGGGAACTGTATGGTGGATAAGGAGCTGGCAAAGGGTATGTGGCAATGGCTGATGTTAAGGTGAGAAATACCATGTTAGAGAACAGTTATTAATGGAGATCATCAGTGATAATGATTAATGTTTGCATAGTGATCTGAAATAAATATTAAGACCATTATTAATGGCATCTCCTGATGATGCAAAGGTAGGAGGCATCACCCATAGAATTGGGGATACAGTCTGAGAAGAACTGAGTGAGCTTGAGGACTGGAGTATTAATAAGATGAATTTCAGTAGCACAACGTTCAGGGTCTTGCAATAAGGAACTGATGACAAAACCTTTTTCTATAAGCTGGGAATTCATCTG
>NW_010547901.1:71136-73934 GCF_000687285.1 Phaethon lepturus | reverse complement strand
AGTAGGTAAAGATGTCTGCATATGAGGTGATTATCAGATGATTGCATGCTGCCAGTGTGATGTAGCTGTGTAAAGAGAAAATGTGATCTTATGCGGTGTCAGGAGAGGTACTAACTGTTGTACAGAGTGACGGTAAAACATCATCCCTGTGGTATACAACAGTCCCTGCTGAAGATGGATGAACTGCACTGGGAGAGATGCAGCGGTCAAGGAGAAGGAAAGTCTGTCTTGGAAGGGGAGGCTCTGAGCATTTTGCCTTGTACAGCCTGGCGCGATGAAGGGACTATCTGTACATAACACAGGCACCCGGCACCAATGATGGAGAGGAGCTATTTGGGTCCATGCACGATGTTGTTTCGAGAGAGAACGGGTGCAAGCCGGCCATTAGTAAAGTGAAACTAGAAGTTAGGAGGTCGGAGCTCTGGGAATTAGCTGGTCCTGCAGATGTGTCCCCGCGGCCGCAGAAAGAGAGGAATGGCGATGCTGGAGTGCCATCGTCTGCCGCTTTGCAGCATTGCAAGGATCTCAGGAGGAAGATCGGCGCTGCGAGGATCACTCAGGACTTCTTTTGCAATTGGTTAAAAAAAAATCCGTGTCTGTGCTATGTTTTGTACCAAACCAGTGCAACAAGTCCTGACTCCCCTGACAGCACAGCTGGACGTGCAGCTCTCCCAGGCAGACATGCATGCAAAAGGAGCCGGGGGCAGCGCACGCAGCCTCCTCTGCCAGTTAGAATAGCCCATATCACAGTCCAAGAACAGCAGAGAGAAAGAATAGCAAAATTCCTACAACCGCCCCGAGAAGAAATCTAGGAAAAAAATGGGTGAATAAGCCAAACTCACGTCCTAACTCTAACATCAACTTAAAAAACATGCAGTGTCTGAGTTGGTTGGTTTGCAGCAGACCATCACATCACCTGATCGTGATACCTTTTGGAGCGATAGTGGGGATAGCGCAGAATGAATGTCTTTCTGCCACTCATCCCTTTCATAGCTACCTTACATGAGGCTCCGTGACATGTTAAAGAAAAACTGCAAACATTTTCACTTGAGGTACATGCTTTGGCTCATCAGTCCTCAACAGTATTGATTTTCTGTCTTGTTTTCTCAGTTAATTGTTCCAAACAGAGAGGGGCTGCCAAGGCTCTAGGGCTGATACGTATCCTCCTAATTGCACACCTCAGAAGAGGATGGAAAGTCTGTTTTTAAGCTACTAAGTGTAACTGACACAACTCAGAACCAGACCTCTCTGTTTTGCATTTGCAAACATTTTGCAATGCAGGTTGGTGTCAGAGCCTGCCAGAGCCTGCAGCAATGCTGCCAGCCAACTTATTAACAGGCCAATAAGATTATGCAGTGGTTGCTCAATATTGTCATATTACACCTCGATGGCTCTGCAATCAGAGTATCTATTTTCAACATCATTTGCATATATTTATAATATTTTCTTCTTATAAGGTGCCCTGCTACTCCTCCAAGTGCTGCATCAGCCATTCAGTGGAGAAAAGCATTAAGAATAAAGAGAATTGTCTCTCAGCACCACATTTCTGAAAGCAAACCCATATGTGATTGATTCTTACTTAGCACTGTCACCAAGTTTGTGTGAAAGGAGTGCCCGTCCCAGGCAGAGCTCTGTGGGATGTGCCAGGTGAGGAGATCAAACCCCCTGAGACCCCGAGTCCTGTCACACTGCATACACCAACGGTGCCTCGGGGTGCCCGGGCCTCACTGCAGCTGGCAATGAGTGCTCTTTTTCAGAGCAGCAGTTCTATCCAGCAGGTCTGCAGGAAAGAAGCTAGAGTACTTCTTCGTGTTTGGTCTGCATATATGTCCGATGCTCACTTTGAGTGTTTCTGGCTTCCTCCGAGCACAGGCAGTGCCTCTACTCCCGCCTGCCCACCCTCCCTTCATGCTGACGGCTGCTTCTCCTCGCCTCCACAGCCCCTCCTGCCCTGCCCGCCGGGGCAAGCGTCGGCAATGGCAGCAGCACCTGCAGGAGCACCTGGGCAGACGTCTGGGGACTCATGTCAAAAAGTACGATTTGAAAAAGACAACAAAGCCAAACACCTCATCCATGAAGTGGTCACCTCATGCTGACGACACCTGAAGTCCTTAAGTGTGAGAAGAGCTGGGCTGCAGCCGGGCTGAGGGGGATGCCCAGGTCCTGCAGCACATCCGTAATGCAGCAGCCCTAACGCCAACCCCCCAGCTCTGCAGGGAGCAGCCCGCAGCGCCATGTCCATCTTCCCGCAGTGAGGCGAGGGAGAACAGCCCTGGCTGACCTGACGGGAGGGAGGGCTGGATGTCTCCAGGAGAAGCATGTGCCTCCCTTAGACATTAATTAAACATCGCCTCCTGCGCCATGTGCCACAGATAATTGCCCTTAATTTCACATGTTTATGCAAAGGGGGAGTAATGATGCCAGTGCCTTTGTTACCTGCCAAGAGCATCATTACCGTTATGGGACGCGGCCCTGCACGTTGATCAGGGAGTGAGGACCAGTGGGTGGCAAGGCCTGTGGTGCGGCATGGCGCTGCGCCCTGAAGGGCCGCCAGAGCAGGCAATATGGCCTCCATTCTGCACACCCTCCCCTTTCGCCACGGCTGTCAGGGGCCTGTAGGGACCAAGGGTGTCAAATCACCCCCACAGGGGGGGCCCTGCGGTGCCCCTCACCCAACAGCCCTGTAACAAAGGCAAGGCTTTGCCACCAGGCCTCTGCCCAGAGCCACCAGTGCAGGAGCAGGCCATGTCTTCAGTCAGTGAGCAGAGGACTTTCTCCAGAGCATCAAAACTGAACCA
>NW_010547901.1:28625-71105 GCF_000687285.1 Phaethon lepturus | reverse complement strand
GGTGCAGTAAAGAGTGCTGTAGGACATCCCTTCCAAGAATGCATGCCACGTGCATGGGAGAAGGGCTCCACACATTTGCTCACAGTGCTGAAGATGTACGAGAGTACACAGTGGCCCCCTTATCTCACTGGAATGCAAAGACCTCACAGCCATGGATCTAAGACATCAGTACTGCTCCACACACCTTGTTCCTTCTGGGTCCTGCGGAAAAGGTATAGGGTTCTGCGCACCCCAGTGCATACAGAGATGAGAGCAGTTCAGATTACACACCATTCTTTAATCCTTTTCTCAATTACTCACCTTTTACATACAACCACCCTCTCCATCTTACTAGGCATTCCTGTTGATCCCTTCCCTTCACAACAGCCCCTTGCTCTCTTCCAACTCTCACCCCAAGTTCTTTGCCTGTTAATCTGCTTTCTGTTCCCTCACCTTCTGTTCCATGACAGTTCAGGTCATGACAGACATGAAAAAAATATGTGAATCTTGAATTATGCTTTAGCCATCAGAATGGACCAGCAAACAGGAAGCCACAGGTGTTCCACAGGTACTTTTCTGAACCTTAGTTTTCTCTGCCTAAGCTAGAACAACCAGCCATTACTATATTCCTGGCTGACCTGAATGATATCTCCACTGAGGAGAGGCTACACAGGATCACATCCTGCTTTCCTGTGACTTCAGCCTACCTGAAGCTTCCCCAGCCCTTAAGAAAATGGCCTGCACTGGAGGAAAACTACTGAGCAAGACTAAATATACGTTTCTTGATGGTCACCACCAACAGCCCATAATATTGCAGAGTATGGAGAGTTCACCCAACAGCAGCATGGATATAAACAGATGCATTTTACTAATTTTGCTGTGACTACTGAAGGGGACACACACACTTATTTTCCAAGGTAAATTTCTGTAGTTCACTCCTGATGACTTTATTGAACTAAATCTCACTGGGGCTTTACAGGTCTTTTTCCTTGCTTCCTAGCTCTTACAGGACATCTGCCTCTAAACTAATTAAAATAACCATACCAGAAAAAAACATAAATACAGTCTTACCATGCCCAGCCAAAGCTCTGTCTTGCCTGGTGTCCTTCTGCTAGGGTAATCAATATACAATGGTTAAGGAAGGGCAAAAAACAGGGCAAGCATGCAGTGATCCTTCTCTGGAGACTGTCCTACTCCCGTCTTGCCTGTGATGGCTCAGATACTTCCTGAGCCAGAGATGGTTTCTTTCTGGTAGGACTCAGCTACCAAGGAGGTAGTTGTACTGAGTCCTGGTTTTTTACATTACTTACTCTGCGCTTTGAGTAGAACAGACACTTCACCTCCATTTTAGTTTTTTAACTGTGTTCCAAAGAACGGGTTGATTTCAGTAAGTTAACGTTTTCTGAGATTTGTCCTCTTTACCTGATCTTGTTTACACTTTCAGGTACGTATATTTTTTTGAGAAATGGAGCTTTAGATCAACTGAAACATTTAGGAAATTCACATCAACTGGAGTTAACTGTTTTATCAAAACCAGTATATAATTAATTGCTGCTACATAGACAGTCTCTAGGTGGGGCTTGATCTCATTGCTCTGCAGAGAGCATACATAGCTCCATTGACATCATACAGCTGAGGGTATGTGAATCACGCTTGAGCAGGATTAACAGGCAATAAGCAGAGGATATGGTCCCCTTCGCAAGTCCTGTGGTACCTACCACCCTGAAGTACAGTCTGCAGGAACCACTGTAAGATGCCATGCACAGGCACACAGACACCACTCGTGTCACATGTGAACACAGCCAAATGTTCAATGCTTGATATTCCTGCTCAAGAATTTAAAACCTTTAAGATTCATTCACACTGCTAATACTGCCTAACAGTACAGCTGATTAAAAGCAAAGATGGGTAACAGATGGATCAGCCTAAGTAAAGTGCTGTCATGCAGAGAATACATTTTAATTGTACTGGGTCACTCAATTTTCCTGGTTGTTCATGATCATTAGTGACATTATCCTCTGAACTTGATGTTTCCCATTCTATATAGGGAGGCATTTTTTACAAGAGGGATATCTATTGTCCTTTCCAATGTCAAAATTGTTTTTCACCCGTTGAAAAATGTGATGTTTTGCTGCAAGCTGTCTGAAAAAGAATACTTATTGAAAGGACATGTCAAAGTTTCCATACCATTTTCCAAAAATATTTGTGTATGGCAGTGTATGCTCTGCACTTAGAGGACTTGGCAGTCTATTAGGTCTCTTTAAGTTGAATCTGGATAAGAACACTTCTAAATTGCAGAGAACAGTTCCCTGCTGTCTCTGACAACCTTAAGATTATCTCTGGTAACAAGTGAGTAAAGCATTCTCTCATTATTTTGAGTTCAATGACTGTCACTTATTTGCTAAGCCTGTGAGAGAATGACCAAAGAGGTTAACAATACAGTGAAAGTACTCTTTGATATGATTTTTTATTATCTTCTGTGTGAAAGTGTATCATATTATGCATGTTAGGGGATAATTGGGTCTTACGTGCCATGAATAAAAGGGAAAAAAACTCAGTCACAAGGTGAAATAGTGCACTGAAATTGGCAACCAGAAATGTTCACTACAGAAGGTATCCAGCATTGCAATATTTGGACAAAGAATGGGGATCTTTATGTAGCCCATGCTTACAGCTCAGCCCAACGAGTTGCTGAGATCTGTGGCTCTGATCCAGCAAAGCACATGTTTAACTCTAAGCATGTGAGTAATCCCATTCACTTCATTTGTACTACTTACACACTTTAAGGTAAACAAATATTTGAGGGACTTGTTGGATGTGGCTCTTACTGAGCCAGAAGGAAAGAAAGATAGGTGATTATGCAGTTCCATGGGGAAGAATGTTTTGAAGATTTTTTTTTCTTTTTCCTTCCAAAGGATGCTGTATGAATGACAACCCCAGTAAATGCTCACTTTGTGGATACTGCCACTGATTCTCTTTTGGCTGACAGTCACAGGAGGCTTTAGGGATTGTCTCATCTGCTTTTGTTAATATTTGCAGGGTCATGTTTCCTTTAGTTTAATAGATATCAAGACTGGAAGAAGTTTTCATGGGTGCTTTTCATGGTGCTCTGTCACTCTTAATTAAGCAAGCCCTTCTTATGCCCTGTAAGAGTATGCTGAGCTGGTTCTTATATAATGAGGAAATTTTTCTGCATCCATATAGGTGCCTGTGTCTATATGCAATACAGCTGTAGCTGGTGGGGGTGTGTGTGTTTATGCACATCGGCATTTTGAGCTGGGAGAAGCCTCTGCTGACTGCACACTTGATCTCCCCACTGAAATGAATGACGTGAGGTGCTGTAAGCCACATTATCCCCATTCTTGCAGCAGGGTGAGCTCACCAATGTTCACATTACAGGGAGACCACTTGACTCATCTCCACTTACAACATGCACACAAAATACATTTCATGATTTTACTACAGAGTGTATGATTGCCTCCATGGGTCAACCTCTCATCTTTCATAAATTCCAAAAAGAACAACACCTTCTGGGCAGCAGCCAAAATAAGGACTGATGAGGAATATGATATTTGTTTCATGTTTATATCAGGGGGAGTGAAGCAGTGATAGATCTTCTATCACTTCACTCAAGTTTCTAACTCTGGGTTATGGGATGAGAAGTCAGTTACTCCAAGCAAAACTGCGTAAGCCTGTAGAAGACAGTAAAGTTAGAACATACCAGAATATAAAGCATTATTAGAAATCTCCTTCTGCAATTGGTCTTTCTGCTTAAAACTGAATACTCTCTCTTTTACTTATCCATCTGCTCATTTCATGGAAAACCAAAAATATATAAAACCAGATTTTGGCATTTTTTTTTTTATTCATATCTCTGCGATACAGTTCATTGCAAAAGCTTGTTGGGATCTTCTGCCTTCTGTGTTTCTTCTGGAAAGATTCTTTACATTCTTTGCGATTTGCAATTTACTTTTTCTCCATAGTTACACCATGTTTCAGTGTTTGCCCTAAAGACTGAAGAAGAGCATAAGGCAGCTATATCCTCATAATAGCTTTGCTATCTACTGTAGCTACAGCTGGCATAATAAGAAGTGATTTCTTCTGGGGTATATAAGGTAATTTTTCTTCAAGAGTTCAATGATGTACAATTAAACTCCTGGTTTAATCATACAGAGAAGGTGTTAAGAAATGTCATATCATTCCCATGAATTAGAAAGGTATAAAGCACTTCCCAATAGGCCAAGTCAAACTTATCAAATTTTAAATTAACCATCATTATGCTGTAGAACTTAATCACAGATTGTCCTTCCAAGACCTGTTAAAATGAGGATTTAAAATACCACATAAATAATATCATGTGCACAGTTTTAACCCCCAAATTTTAAGCCAATAGAAGGCCTCAGATGAAGTCTAATTAGGCACATGAGTCACAAGTGAAATGCAGAACTCCAATAATTTTCAATGGAGTCAAAATTCCAGTTAGAAACTCTGACACTTTGGTCCTTATAACAAAACTCTCATTTTAATCACAAATTTTCTTCATTTATTCATGGTCCAGTCTGTCTTATATAACCTGGACTGTTCTCTTACTCAAACATGCCTGCCTTAATCGTGACAAGTTCTCAATTCAAGAATGTCTGGTACAGTAAGTACAACAGGCCAAACATGCAGTGCATGAAAAATTTTTTTACCAACTTGAAACATCTGATCAAATGAAATTTTGCTTATAAAATGTCTTCTGTGTTAATTTTAAAATGTTTAACTGTCTACATAGAAAGAAAAATTGACATGTTAACTGCCAAAGTGGTTAAGAAGAATGGTTATAACAGGGTTTTTTGTTATTCCATAAAATTTGTTTGCATTACTCATACTTCAATTTCCTTTTCATTTCTTCTAACAACTCTATTAATCTATTGTTAGTCTTCAGATCTCTTAAACACTCTTTGTAATGCTTTTGTTCAAAGGCAGCCCTACATCAGTCAGTATAATTCAGTTCACCCTAACCATTACTAACAGCTCTGTGGACAATATTCACTTTTAGCTCTTTTCATAGCTGGATAGATATAATCATCATCTTACAGATGGAAAAAATAAGTCTCTGGTATTTCTCTTTGTTTTGCTTTGCTTTAATCTACTATTAAAGCAAAGTAGTTTTCACATGTACAATCTGGGTTCTAGCTGCCAAAAACATAATTATTTCAGGAACAGTGAGGGTTAAATAGTGAGTACTATAGGGGGAAATTTAACCTAGAGCCTTCTTCCTTGACATCCCACCAGCCTCCACTTCTCACATAAACTGCTGCTTCTCTCCTATTATCCCAACATTACTCATGTCTGACCTGTTCCCCACCCCAAACTCCTTCAGCAGGTAGTTTCCACCATGACCTGGGCAATTTGTGGGCTATGCAACCACCCCATGAAGGATAGAGTGAGTCAGCCAAGAAGTATCCGAGGGAAAATTAATTTTCAAGATACAGTACTTTTAAAAGGATAGATATGAGTTATCTGAATCATAGGCTATACATATAAAAATATGGCATCAAAGAAGCTCCCTTAACAAACATTCTCTCCACCTCTGCTTGCACCCTTTATCTGACTGAGAAGTAAATTAAGTTGCGGCAGCAGGAACAAGCAAGAGAGCTGTTAGTGCAACACTGAGCACCTCTGAATCATAATGAGATGAAACCCCTGAGGACCACCGCAGTGTAAATGCTCAACAGCAACAGTAAAAATTCCATATCAGATGTGCTGTGTTTCCCTTTTCAGAGTCTACATAGGAGATCTTCAACAGTCTCTTAAGATCTCTGGGCTAACAAATTCCCTGGACCAGATCTGTGGTTGGTGTAATGTGGATCAGCTTTCTTCACGTTAATGGAGATTAGGCACATAGGAATAATCAGGCCTCCTAGGTTACTTATTCAATTTCCTTGCCATTTCTGGTAACTTTGCCATCCAATCACCAACATAAGCTTATCACAATCCATTTTAAAAGTACTTACCTCATTTGGGCGAATATTCTAATACTTTCAAGAAACTGGATTTTTTTTTTGTCTTTTATAAATTTCCGCTGTCTCAATTCTTCCTTTCTGAGAGATCCCATACATGCAGATTATGTTTTTTTAAAATGTTTTCCAACCACTTTTTTTTTTTTTTTTTTAATTTAGGAAACATTATCCCTAGCCCTTTAATTAACCACACTGCCCATCTGCTCCGAGCTCTCATCAAATAACACCATTCTCGCGGCTGTGCTCTTCATCTAGTGTTCAGAGCTATCACACTATCTGGCCTCCACGATAGCCAACCTTCTGTTCCAGGCCAAGGAATCATCTCTGCTTCCATTCCCATGACTGCGTTACTTGCAGGCGCTTTGCTATTAAAAGCCTGCTTTCTATATCGAATCATTATTTTCATCATTAGCGCAGTCAGCGTGCAGCCTGACTCTGAGGACTGAATCTTAAGAAGCAGAGGCAGGCAAATCAATGTAATAATAGCTGCGAGTCAGTAGATGGCTCTATTACAAGCCATTGTGACAGTTTTGGGGTCTGTGTAGGTGGGGTGATATTTTGCAGTCCTTCCTTTTTGGAAACTGGGTTTACCCAAATCAGTTTCTCCTCTGCAGGTGTTAGCTGTAGATTAACTATCCAAGAATAGAGCCCATCAAAACCAAAACAAATCAAATATTTTAAAATGTGACAATCCCCATATACTTTTAAGTCAAATGCTAAGAGAAAGTGCTGTGGCACCCCTGATTATTTGGTCATCAGGATGACAAAATTAAAATGAATTACCACCAGCTTCCTTCAGTTTGTCCTTGCTGATGTTGCCTGGAGTTTGAAGGTGTTCCGAGAGGCCATAGCTTTTTAGTATCAAACTGGAGCCATTGATCAGTCTTTGTTGCATAGTAACGTTTAACTACTCTTAACTATAAGAATGGCCATACTGAATTGGAGTCATAGTCCATATTGTCTGCTATACTGTTTCCAACAGTGACCAACAGTGAATGCCTAAGGAGGTCTATAGGAGAATGTCAAGTAACTATGAGATCCCACAAGTATTCCAACCCTGGACCATTCATATTTCAGGGATATTCTAAATTGGGGTAGTCTTTACCTATTCAGTAATCTTCAACAGTTTTCTCTTGCATAACCTTGTGCAACTTCATCTTGCACTCATTTAAGGCTTTCACAACAACGACATCACCCACCAAGAAGTTCCACAGCTTGTCTACACAGTCTGAGGTATGTCTCCTTTCATCTGTTCAGAGCCTTTCCCTGCCATTTTCGTATGACATCCCTAGCTCCTGGATTAGAAGACCGAGTGAACAGGCAGGCTCTGCTCCGCTTCTTTGTGTAGCTCCTTATTTGAGAGACTTCTGCTGCATTTTCTTCAGACCATGTACTCTTTGTGCATGTCCATGTCACAGGTTCAGTATTATGGCTAGAGTTATACCCTGGCTAGGCAATTCACATCCCCATGTGCCTTGCTCAATTCCCGCAGCTCAGTAATCAGGATATGCTGCAGCTTTGCCAAGACGCTAAGGGGAACTGTGGTGCAGTTCATGACGTCTTATAAACCCATTCCTCCCAGCACTACTGCACTGTCTAGCTCTAATAATGGGTTTTTCTCATTTTCTGTCTCGAGCATCTGTTCAATTTGATTTTGACCCATCAGCAAGAGCAACTTTCACCACAAACTGGAACCAGCTCTTAGATTCTATTTCTTTTCAGGGACAAATGACATTCAGTGCCATTAAAAGGCAATGGTAGTTCAGGGAGTACCTGCTGAGTAACCATGGGTATCAGGCATTCAGCTGTCTCTTGTACCTTTGGAAATGTCTCTCTAATTAGTAACATGGTGAGGGAAGGAAGAGTGTTCCCTGCGGACCCTGAGGCATCACTAATTCAAGTATGATTAAGTCCACCTACCCGTCAAAGCCCTGTTCCCTGCACTGTGTCCTCACTCCTCTGGCTTTAGCTGGCTCCTTCCCTTCTTCAGGTTTGTGCCTGACTCTGCTCCTGGCTGCAGTTCTGTCCTTTGAGGCATATGCATCTTTCCTACATCAAGCCCTCCAGATTGCTTTCCATGGTGTATTGATAAATTACCCACTCACTGTCCTAGATCTGCCTTTAGCAAGAGAAATAGTTAAGTCCCCAGAGCTAATCTTCTGCATGGTAAAAAACACATCCAAAAAGATATGATTACTTCAAAATTACCCTGTGAAGTGGTCAAACTTATACTTAAATATCTAAAAGGAGGAGACACTGGCACTGGGCACATTGTAGGTGTTTCTGGCACTGGGCACATTGTAGGTGTTTCAGTTCTTGTCATTGATATAGGAAACATGCAAAAGCTGGCAAGAGACCTTTATTAAAAAGTGGTTCAGCTCCTCTGGCTGTTTTATTACGTGGACAGGACCTATAAGGCTTTGTGCTGAATTGCAATAAACAGGAAGCATTAACAATAGCTCTGAGACAAGAAGGCTCCCCTGAAAGTCTGTGGCCCAGATCTTTGGCTGGTGCTAATCAGAGTCATTCAACTGGTTTTCAGGGAACTGCATTGATTACATCAAAACTAGTTCCAGTTCACATGTCTCTCATGGGAAGAACAGGTGACAGCACTAGAAGATGGTGGGGAAGCATTTTATTGTCCAGCTGAATGTTTCTCATAGGTCAGAAATGAGCTCACTCTCCAACATCTTTTCAATCTACACAGTAAATATCCCGTTCTGTTGGCATTTTTGGATCACTCAGAGGAGATGTTAGGCTGGTGCATCCTCTGAAGGGCTGGATCACCCATATAATCATTTCCCCACAAGCAAATATCTCTTTTCTGTTATAGTTCCCAAGCAACATCTGATTCATAGTCTGCAAAACAAACCAAAGTGGCCTGGTACCCATGGACAGCTTTGGACAGGAATACGAGTGCAAAAATGCAAGGCAGAAAAAAACCTAATTACTAAAGTAAGTAAATAAACATATCTTTCCACTTCCCATGTGTCACCTTGCTCAGGTCAGCCACCACTTGTCCCTACATCTTTTGTTTATCCTCCGTTTACTTGCCTTAGAGGCAAGGGATGTTTTTTTCTTTAGGTAGGTGCTGGTACCTATCACAAACTGACTCAGGTTCTTGGCCACCCTTAGGTGCCGCTACAGTACAAATAAATACATCTGGGTTTAGCTTGGTCCTCCTCATGTGTAAAACCCAGCCTTTGCACAAGCTGTCATGCATGTTAGAGTTATGGGTGGAAAGCACTGTGCTCATCACTATTACACCAAACAAGAGTCATAAAAGCTCTCACAGATCCCCATGGAAGAGGCTGCCGTTTTGGGGTTCTAGACTGTTAAATTCAAGTGCCTCCGTATTCCTGAGTCTGATAATTCCCAGTCTATTCCTTTACTAGGTGCTTCTTCCATACTTAACACATTTTGATTGCCTCTCCTTCCTAGAAATGGGCCTTCGCAGTTCATCTGTCCTGTTCCTTGTATGGACAGCCTCATAGACTGTTGCTTGATGAAACACTTCCCTACCTCCAGCTTTTCAGGCACTGTAGGTTACAGCTTACTCTTCCAGAGAAGTGCCAAGGTGCAGAATACTCCAGACTTTACAAAGGATGCTAAATATAGTTGTCCTTCACTTACTCGTGCAAGAAACACACAGATCAATGCAAAACAGTAAAAAAGCAGTATAGAGTAAAAAAGCAGTATAGAGCTCCATGCCAAAGTTCACCACTCGAGCCTTCTGCAGGTTTTGGGCAGTGATCCCGAGATGGCACTCACTGCAGCTCATCGCTTCTCCCATGAATCCAGGGATCTCACTTTCTCCATCCTATGCAGCCAGCTTCTCTGATCCTCAGCTGTGAAAATAGCTCTTTGCTAGAAAATCTTGCCCCCCCGTTTCTCTCTTCTGCCTCAGTTTCCTCTCCCTCTTTACATTTTTTAAGGTGAGAACATCCTGGTTTCTTTGTTTGCCCATCTGAGGATTCTCCCTTTCTCTTCAGACCGCTGAGTTTCCGATCCCAGGCCAGATTCATCCTCTGAAACTCTGGTGTTCAAGCAGAGACCAGAATAACAGCTTATTTTCCTTGCTGTGTAGCATTTTGCAGTGATATGGGCAGGAAGAGTGAAAGTGTCTCTTGGATACTTCCAGGCTGCAACAGGCTCAACCGCAACATTCAGTGATGCAGCAATTTCATGAAAATAACCCAAATTCATCAGTCATGCAGATCCTCTCCGCAGCACTCCAGTGACTAAATTAATGAGGTTAAACCAGAACAAAACTCCATCCCTGGGATAGGCAGTGACTTGCCCACAGCACCGGAAAAACAGAGATAGATTTGTTTCGTGCCCAAGGATATGCAATTTCTGCCCTTGAAATCATTTCCTAGAAGGAAAGAGAGAAATTAGAGGCCATGCTTTCCTCTCATCATGGGACAAATTCTGATCTTGTTTTGGCTGAGACACACTTGTGAGCTGGGTCAAATTCATTTACATGGGCATCTCCTGCTCACCTGTAGAACCACGCCAGATCGCAGGTGCTGCCAGCCAGGACCAGAGCAGGGGACAACCTACGGAGCAGCAGTGGCCAGACCCAGACACATCAGTTCGTAAGACCTTGGCAGACATGTAGGGCAGAAACTGACCCTATGCAGTGCTTTCTTCTATGTGTTCACTCCTCCGTGTTTATCCCCACGCAACTGATGCCAGAGCTAAGGCAATGGAACCTGTGGGTGTGGAAGGAGCCTCTCTAGGGATCCAAGTATGAAGTCTTGGTGCCTAATGTTGTGCATCCAACTCTGTAAACTGTGGCCAAAGTATTTTAACTAGGCTGGGTAAGGGCTTGCTTCTCATATTGCTTCCTGTGCTTTTGTGCATTGTTACTTCTAAAGTTATTCAAAACATCTAAAGGAGGCTGAAGCAATTACATTGCAACTAAAATAAAGTCCTAATTTTGTAATCCACTTCCCCCCTCACCCACACAGAAAAAATCCACAATGAAATATAGTGCATGAGAAAATACAGAATATTCCACCCACCCTTCAACAGTGCATGTATGAGCACAGCCCTATCACAGCCAGCACCAGGCTAGAGTGCTTTTCATGAACTCAGAATATATATGGGCAGAAGCTTGATAAGCACATAGCAGTGTTCCCAGCACACCAGCCAAGCCCTATGAAAACTAAAAACAATAAATTTATTGAAAGCTTTTTTAAAATAGGAGGAAATTATTACTCATTTGAATTCTGTTCATGTTAAGGTCAATGGTCTTTTTTTCAGATTCTGATTGTTAATATTAGATGAAAGGACATTTCCTTTACATTGTATTTATGAACTCTAATGGCACAAGGAGGATAACAGCCACATACATTGCACACCAGAAACATTTCTGAATTTTGCATTGTTTAAGAATTAGTTCATTACTCATTTTCCTTTGACCTTTAAGTTAAAGCCAGGGTTATTTGAATACATTGTGTCTGATTCTGGTTTGGGATGGATGGAAAAAGAAATGATAATTTATTTTTACATTCTAGAAGATCAGTGTATGGGGGAATACATGGTTTCTGTTCAGTCAATGTGTCCTTAGACTTCACATGGGTAAGAATACGGTTTGAAAAACATTGGTTTGAAGGGATTCAGTTCTCTCACAGTCTGTGTGACAGAGACAAAATTTCCAAGAGGTTGTAGGATGGGGCCAGAGCTTCAGTATCTTCTGTTGAGTTTAACAGAACAATTCCTGTTTTCGTCCCTAAGGTTGAACACCATAGTATTCAGCTGAATGTGCCTAGCTTTGCATGCTAAAAAATACCTGTGTTGCATAATTCTGTGGGTATTCAGAAGTAGATTTTTGATTGTTCAGGTGAGAGCTTTCAAAACATTGCATGAGCACAAAATTATGGTCTTAGATTTGCTATGGCTTTCTGCTAACAGCAAACATAGTTTGACAAGTGAAGGTAGTGCCTGTTATGTGGTCTATAGTATGGAACAATTATCCACAAACCAATATATTCCTGGTGACATTCCTAGTGCCCAAGAAATTGCCGTCTCTCACTCTGGTGGTGTTACTGTCATTTCATATCCTCATTAACAACAGTCAAAAGCTTTCTGTTGATGTGGAAGAAAAAAGAAACAAAATACTCAGATTTGTCTATGTCTAGGTACTGGATCTTGCTCAAAACACATTTTTGCACTAGGTGATTGCTAACAGGGACCAAAGGGTTATAAACGGTGCCAAACCTTCACTCAGCTGTGAAGTCATTTCAGATTTACCCTGGTGTCTATGAGAATAGAGCTTGGCTGTGGGTATTCCCAAATGCCACCTCCCTTCACACCAGCTGCCAATGCTGTATCTTTGTCAGCAAGATAATCCAACGGTGTGCTTCGCTCCAACACTGCTGCCAGCTCTGCGATTTCCACAAAACACCTGTGAGCTGGTAGCTTCCTACGCGAGGTTGTGCCCATCTTTCCTTGGGAGTGCAGCGCACCCGCTCCTCACTGGAGAGGGTAGAGGGGTGGCCAAGCCCATAGGGCTGGCAGCCCTGCTTCAGCCCCTTGCTGGTGCTTATCTCTGCCCTCCACCCCCTCACCACCTGGCTGGTGCCTGATGTAGTTGCACTCTTTGCTCCAGCAGTGGTTGTACCTCTTTGCCTGGCTGCTGAGGCATTGCTCTCATTTTTCTGGTAAGAGTGATCCCAGGGTATGTCCTCTTCCTCCTGAAGGCACAACAGCCTGCAAGCAGCACGGCTACAACTCTATAAATTGGGAGTCCAACTCCTTGTCCCTCTGTCTTTTCCTTTTGTAGTAATGACAGGATAAACTGTGGCCTTCTCTTGCCATGGAGGGCAAGCTACCGCCTGGCAGCATGTCCTGATGTGCACATACCCCCATCAGACCCTTTGTGGGTCTGATGAAAATGGAGAGTATTTTGACATTTGTGAGTGGTTTGGAAAGATTTAGAAGTTTCAGAACCATACTCCATTATAAGTGATATCAACAAAGTAGCAGTTCAGTCTATATCCTCCTGCGGTATTTGTTAAAGGCTTCTAGAAAATACACAAAATTATTAAAGGCATTTTCCGGCTTGATACAGAAACCTTTTCTGTTCTCAGGTTCAGAGTTCAGCGGTAAACTCTATGTTCAAAAAACCTTAAAATATGGAAAAAAAAATTATCATCACTCTAACAAAATGAGACAGACAGCCTTTGCCTTTCACTTTCTCATCCCCTCTGCTCACACATGGTGTACCAGTAAAGCTGCAACGCAGTTTTTTTGAACAATTCTAGTTCATGAAGAACTCCCATTAAAGTTGTAGTTTCAATGACCTCGTTCAGACTTCAGTGTTTTGCCCTAAAGAAAACATGGGCTGATATGCTATTAGCAATGACCTGGACACCCACGGCTCATTTCAAACTAGCAATACTATAGCCTTTGTGGTAAACGGTCATAGATTTTGTTTATGTTAAAATTTCCAGAAAGGGCATTTGGGAAATGCTTTGCAGCCTTTTGAAATAGGGCAAAGAACACTATTTTTCCCGTTAGCCTTCCAAACTCACATACCTAAGGGCAGCTCAAAGTGAAAGACATAGTGAGGGTGTCATGAGGCCACCCCCGCTCCAAAATAACAATACTACACCAATAGTTCAGCTATTGAATAGGATTGGGTAATCCTTTGTACTTTTAGTATTTCACCATCTGCCATGTCTAAAAAGAAGTACATGTAGCCAGGAGCACTGTGAAAGATAGGCAGGCGAGGGATCACGACCCCTGCTTTTGACCTTGATGCTGAGAACTCGCATCTCAAAAGAGATCTAGGACTGCAAACCTGTCACTAGTCCTGCCCTTCAGAGGTAGACAATTGGCAGGGCACAGATTCATCTCTGTAAAAATGAGAAACTGTTGTGGGGGACTTTTGGCGGGGAGGGGAGAACAGAGAACAACTGCATTTCAAAGTACCCAACTTACTCCTCTCAACCCTCCTATCAGCATTTCCCTTCTCTCATTTCCATACCGAAAGCAGATATAAAGCTGTGAAAGATGTTCAAGATGTGGTATCCATTTGGAAACTTCCCAGGCAGTTGTAGTAACATGTTTTTAAAGACTGCCTGTAGGTCTTTCATCTGGATTAGCTGCACATTCTTTCCTTGACTCTTTTTTGTATTGAAGAGCTCACTGGCTTTTATCCGCTGCAGGACAAAGTTCCCCTTAAATCCCCACCTTAGAACTAGCTAATTTACACAATAGAAGAGTCTTGCTTACCACCACTTTTGCATCTGTATTTACACACGAAGGGCACCTGGATCCCAGTGAAGCTTCTTTTGGGGACTGACATCCCTTTGCAAATCAAGAATACATTCCAGAGCTTCACTCACTTTAAGTTCACACCAAATATGCAAGTTCAGCTGGCTTATTCATGGGAGTAAGGCAAGCAAGAGCTGGTCTCCTACTTGACTCCACATATGAGCAAGGTCTGGTTTGTTTTTTTTTTCCTTTTCCCTTTTTAAGTGCTAGAACAAGTAAGCAGAAGTTTCTGCTTTCAAAGAAAGGACTGGTGGATACGTCACACTGATCTTGTTGTCCTGGGCTACTTCTCATTCATTAGGTTGTTTTTTTATTATTGAAGAGGAAAATAACATAGATGGAAAAAAATTCAGAAAGAACTATGCCAGACACATAAAGCTGAGGTGTTTATGTTTTGCAAATTGTTTCTTCTCCTGTCTGCTCATTGATAATGGATTTTTTGACACTGAGCCACAGAAAAACAAATAAAAATGTTGCCTGCCTCAGCCAACTTATTGAAACAAATCATCTCCTCTTTCCAGTCTGTTTCCATTCCCCTCATTAATCCTTCTTTCCTGCCCAGCTTAACTCTCCCATCCTGTTATCTTTGCTTTGTGATGTTTCACCCAAGACAAGGGTGATGCCTACCATAATAAATTCCTCCAAGAGACCTGGCAAAAAGAGAACATGACAAGAATCTGCAGGTAGACAGAAACCTGAATGGCTGGCCTTAAGCAATATTGATATTTCTGTAGTGATATATAAAGGAACTGCAGTAAAAAGCTAGACCTTTGGCTCAGTAGGGCCAGTTACTTGTTTTTAGATGTGGCTGCTAATTAGTCTTTCAAAGGAAGATGAAAAGTTGCTGTATTACACCGAGCCCTAGTGTAATGCTACATAGAGGAAATTTTTCCTCAATCTTACAAAATCAGCAAGATATGTCATGTTTATTCTGGTATTGTCTTAATCCAAATACCTACAAACGTTATCAATCACCATCAAATAACTAAGTCTTACTGAAAATCCAGGTCAACAAATCTGTGTATGAGACTATGTAATTGTGTCATTGGTCATGATATGTTGCCCTTTAAAATTTTTAATTTTCCTTCATTTTGGAAAGGTTCAACTAAATGATCTAATTGTCTTTGACCCAGCAAAAGGAAATGAAATAAGAACAGCTGGGTAGGTCAAGAAGGAGATGAGTCATGTTACATTCAACTCATCAGGAAGGGCCAGAGATCTGGACTACAGGAATTAGGACAGTTGAGTGGGAGTAAAGCAATTGCAAGTGTATTAGACTCTTATCCAAATCCCTTAAAATGGGCTTTGGTTCTTGTAAAGACAAGGCCAAATAGAAGTCAGCAGAAAACTGGTAACATTTTGTTGGAAATATTTGACAAAAGTGGAAAAGAAATTGCTTTTAACACAATGTTCAATGGAAAATGTCAATCCTTTATTTGAAAATATGGGCTGCTGTCTGAAAACTTGGAATGTTTTAGCAGAAGAATTGTTGCAGCAAAATCCAAACTAATTTAGGTGAAATCAACAGTCTATCAGAAATGTTGTCAAAAGATTTCTTACTCTGACTTGATGCAAACTTTTTATATTTTTTATTCCTGAATTATATTATACTGACTTAAATCAATACACTGAAATACTGGCAAGCATTATGAACAATACAAATGCTTTCATTTAACTATTAATGGTATTAATGCTAGAAAGAACAAACTGTGCTCTTTTACATGTATCTGATTACTTTCACTTACAAATATGGATTTGCTTTAATAGTGATCTTCTAGAACAGGACACACCCTTGAATGCTTCACACTTCTCCTCCTGTAAATCATGTGTAAACTCCTTCCCCTGGCCAAAATCATCTCTTTGCAACACTGCTCCTCATCACTTCCACCATTTCTGCTTTTTATCTACTCACTTGATACTACAGTGTCCACAAGCAATGTCCTAGTGATGTCTCAGACCAAAATAAAGCAATTGTGGATGAGTGAAAAAAGCTCTGAGTCCACAGGACCTCAGATAATGCTCTAAATACAAATGTGCAGCATGCCAGTGGAATAGCTGAAAACTCTCTTCAGGTCAATGGAGATCAGGTAAAATTGGAGGCAAGCAAAGGCAGGCAAACAGTCTTTGGATTAAACACAGTTGTTTTTTTTTTCTCTGTGATTTTGCCTTAGGTTCATTTTGAAGTTTATAAGGGTTTTTAATTATAGCTCCAGTGTTTGAGGTTTTATTGGGACTTTTGGGGATTCTTTTTTTTTTTTCTGGGAAAAAAGAATATCAAAATATGATAAATGCTCAGACAAACTGGCAGAAAATATTTCCTGAAACCAAGAGAAACAAAGATGAAGATGAAAGTACCAGCAACTCACATTGCCCTTGCTAGTCATTCCAGCACTGAGGGCACTTGTTTTTTCATGAGGAACATAAAGGAATGCATGTGCAACAGCAACATCTCCAAAGGACCAAGGACTAGCACTGTATTGCCCAGTACACTATTGCCATTAGCTCACTGCAAAATAGCTGCATGGCAGGATGTATTTAAGTATCACACAGCTTCAAGAGAGCAATGAGTGCTTGAGATCATTGACTGTTGTGGAGTCTTCATCCTTGCAGATACTCCAGACTCAGCTGGATATGTCCCTGAGCAACCTGATCTAACTTTGAAGTTGCATCTGACTTTGAAGTTGGCTCTGCTGTGAGTGGGCGTTGGACCAGGTGACACTGAGAGGTCCCTTCCAACCTAAGTTGTTGTATGATTCTCTCTGAAGTTGCTGGAATTAGTTACTTGCGTAGCTAGAGTGACATAAAGACAGTGATAATGCTTTAGTACAGAAGCTATAGGCAGCAACAATGAGTAACGTCTCTCTTTCCAAAGGTGAAGACAAGATGTGAGAGTTGTTAGTGTCATGGTGATCTAACGATATAAACAAGGCAGTTGTTTGGAAGGTAAGATAGTATCTTTTTATTAATCCAACTGATAAGGGTGGAAAAACAAAGATAAGGTTTGGGGCATGTAAGCCTTTTTCAGGTCTACTTTTTTCATGTCAGGTCATCTTCAGTTGATCTTGTAAATAATCATAATTACTGCAGTGCTAAACTATGGAGAGATGGTGACTCTATGCAGATAATTGCTTAGGAAAATGAAGAATGTGAGATTAAGCTTTAAAATATGTATTAAGGAGATGTACAGCCCGAAGCAAAAGGAACATTGAGTTTATTTTTAAATAAAATACAGTGTAAAGGTAAGTTCTACAAGTTAGATTTCAAAAGTCATTTTAATTTACAGGTTTATGTTTAATTTCCTTGGGATACTCCACTTTGCACAGACTGTAAAACTGCTGCTCAGTTCACTGGAAATGGTGGTGTGTGCTGAAGAGAAGCCCTTCTCTAGAACAGCAGAGGACATTTCAGGTCAGAAGTAAAAAAGTTCTTTGCTAGCGGTGATGGCCTTCAAAGAGCTTCCTAGAGCTGTGCTTACCTTGTGCCAGCCCTGTGACTCACTCTTTACACCATTTATATCCAGATTATATACACTTAAAGCGAGAATCACAGAATCACAGAATCACAGAAACACTAGGTTGGAAAGGACCTTCAAGATCATCAAGTCCAACCATTAATCCAGCGCCACCATGTCCCCTAGACCATGTCCTGAAGCGCCACAGACCATGTCCTGAAGCGCCACAAGCCAGACTTTATAACTAGTTTTTTTAGAGATGTCTTGTTTCTTCAACTGTTCAACATTAAGATATCTCCCAAGGGCTGTGTGGCAGCTGGGTATACCCTGCATTCAGAAAGCTGTCTGACAGTGTCAAGGCTGGTCTGTAGCTTGGACAAATCCAAAAATCCAATAGGTTTGCCCTTAGATTACCCTCTAGATTATTTATTAAAAAGTCCCTGCCATTCAGCAGCAGAATGACTTACTTGTTTAGAATCTGAGGGGAACCCCAAAGCCTCCTTTCCTCTGGTTCCTGACTATCTCCAACTCCACGCAGCTCAGCACCCCACTTCTGTTGCCTCTCACTTTGTGTAGATTAACTAAAGGTAAAGTTATCTTGCGGGGGCGGCGGGGGGGGGAGCCTCTTGGGACTTGTTTCCCAGTGCTGGTATTTTTAAAGAACCCAAGGTTGTATGAGAGTGGACTATACATGTCCAAAATAAGGTAGCAATTCTGAGAAAAATCACGACACGCTAGTTGGAAAAGTCACAAAGGACCCACATCCAAAGCCCACTGGATCAATGGAAGGATGTGCAACAACCTAATCTGATGAAGCACAGGGCAATGAGACGCTCAGAAGCTGAAGCCTTTGATACATGAGCCCTGTAGAAAAGATTCCCTGGATGCCATGAAGGTGAATTGAGGTTAGCAGCGAGCAGATAAACACAGGAGGGTGCAGACTTCCATCCACCTGATGAGGGAGCGCAGTTTGCTTTCATCTAAGCAGGGCACTGTGTTTTCTAAACATTTCAGATGCTGCGTTCTTGTTTTGGTTTGGTTTTCATTATTAAAAAAGCAGCAAATGAAACCCCCAGAAAAGAAGCGGGAGAGAGAGCTGCTCCCACATTTTCACCTCTAGGTGGATTGCTTGACCCTGCCCGCAGCCCCACCTCGAGTGACTAACAAAAACATAAATCCCTGTGGGACACGGGAAGATATTGTTTTTATGTACCAGCAGAGCATGCCTCAGGAAAAGGTATGAAATCATGGCCAAGGAATCTCAGCATTTATATGCAGCTCCAAAGTAATCACAATTTTCTGTTTATTGCCTGGGTAAAACCCTTTATTTCTTGGGTGCTGCATATTTGAGTTCCTACCTATCACAGACAAAACAGACAGTTTGTTCTTCTTGCAGCTGCATCCTGTATACTCAGAGGTGCCCAATGCTCTCTCAGATTTTCCCTTCTTTTCTCTTTATTGGCATCATTTTCCTCATTGAAGAACTACAGCAACATTTTGTTTGCGCAGGAAACAATGACATATACCAGAGCTACCATGAACATCCTGTTATCTGTAAGCAATGCTCCCTATGCATATATTTCACAAAGAATATTTCCAAATTTCCAGACCAAAATGGCTTGAAAACTCATTAGTTAACATGAAGCTGTCTAGTCTTTATCAGGCCTGATATTTCTCTGAGTACAATATTTCTTTGAGTACCTTAAGGCTTTGAAATCCATCCTTAGTGAATTATGAATCAAGGGCCCTGTAGGGAGGGAGGAAAGTTCCCCATAACTCACAGCTCATGACTTAGGCAGGGACACCTGCACCAGGTGCCCTGCATGGGGACCAGAGGCCAGTCAGGCAGCATAAACCACTCCATTCCCTGTGTACATCTATTACAGACATAGTTATTTCAGTGACACACCAGGTTCAGCACATATTCTCTGCAAAGCAACAGCTGATGGAGAACACCCTTTTGACACCTACACGGGCTCCTAATGTTTAAAAACATGGTCTTTTCAGTATGAGATGAGAAACAGCATCTTAACTGACATATGACTTGTGCTTAGCTTCTTGTGAGTATCACTCCTCAGGTGCCAAGGCAAGAAGCACACAGGTTAGGAAGACTTGTCCATGTCTAGACCCTACAGACACCCTCAGTTTGGGCAATGGCAGATTAATTGGGCTGAGGATGTTACAGAGAGACTATCTGTTCATGGGAGCTCCAGCAGACCGCAGCAGGGGTCAGCAAAGAACACAATCGACCTGAGACATTTACCTGAGCAACAAACCTTAGTCTTATCACAAGCAACTTTTGCCACCACCAGTACTTTAAAAAACTCAGATCTATCTATGTGGCTAGTGCCTCCTGAACTGCCTAGGTGTAGTCCATCCGCATGTGGGCTTGTGCACACCGTCGTCATGACTCAAGCTGTCCACAAAGTTTGTCGATGAATTTCTGCATGCCAATTAATAAGAAGCCACTGGCTGGGTGCAGGTATGGGTGCATTTGCTCAGGCTATAGTACTCAGAGGGTGGCTCAGAGTTCCCACATGCGATGATGGGAATACTGTAAAACACTCTGGCAAAATTAGGGCACACTGTCTGCATGTAAAAAGCACCAAATGTGTTCTGGGTCCTTGTGACTCACCAGAGCTCTAAGATTTCATCAGGGATTGAATTTTGTAGCATGTCCCAGGGAAATGTAGGAAAGTCATCCTACATTCCTTAGACCTTGGGACTAACTGACTATTAATCCCAGGTAGTTATTGGATAAGATTTTGCTAGAAGAAGGGACAGAGATTTGATACTTAAGCACTCCATGAGTGCTACAGAGAGCTGGGTTTAATGCCCAGTCTTCCACAGACCCTGTCTCATGGGTCACATAGATTGGCTGCAGACTTCTGGGTGACAGACACTATCTCTTCTCTCATTATACCCTGAGATACTGGCAGGAATTACATCGCATCCCCTGTCTGCCCATCCCCTTATTCTTCTCCTCCATCCTCCACCTTCCCAGTCCAGTGCTTGTTGCCTGCAGCCAGCAGTCCGAGGAGCCGCAGCACAGCCTGCGTACTTCATGGCTATACTCCTGGACGTGCTCCTGTTTTTATGTGACACGGTTGCAAAATGCTGCTCTACCAAATTCATGTTTCTTGCAGTCTTCCTCCCTGGCTGTGCCGTTTTCAAAGCGCAAAGATAGGTTTGTTATCACTGTGCTAGCTACCATCATTTTAAAAAATCACACCTTTCGCCTTGTGCTGGGAAATCTGTGGGCGTTGGAGAGAGATATATACATACACACATATGTTTGTGTGTATGTGTTATATATATTCTGCATATCTATGTATATATACGTATCTAATTACATATATGAGTATTTGTATAGCTTAAGTCTTATCTGTAGAAGCAGGCTAATATGCCCCTTTTTTTGAAAAACAAACATTTATTGCTGACTTGTCAGGCATATTCCTTTTTGTTGTTTTTTTAACTTGGCCAGTTCTTAGAGTACAATAGTACATTGGCCATCTGTGCAGAGGAGAAGAGGGGTTTAATGAATAGACAAAGCAGGGAATGATTGACTGATTGGGACTGTTTCCCAGTCTCATTCATACCAGCCATACAATGGAATCACTCCCCATTTACACCGCCAGAAGTGAAAGGAGAATCACGTCTGTTTTGAGTTCATTCCTCAGAAGCTCGGATCATCCTCCTGGTCAAAAGACTTTAAAGCACGTGCTGCTGAAACCAAGCTATCTAGTTTATTCAGAACATGCCCAAGCCTTTTATACGTGCTAGTAAAACTACCTTCTCCTCAGCCCTTCTGATGGTGTCATGCAGCAGACGTGGCCTTTGTATAGGACTAGGACAGTTTGTGTCCGGACAAACTTGTTTATGCAACCCAGTATGCCCCTTCCTTTTTTTGTCCCCATGTATAATGACAAAGTTCTAGGCACGTGGGTAGATCACTTTCTTTCCCCTTTTGTCAGAGTACAAATTTACAACAGCCTGTTTGCATACCGTGCGCTGGATTTTAATCAAGTTCACTGTAAGAAGAGATAATAAAAATGAGAACCATGATTACTTCACAGTTGATTTCATTTGAATAAAGAGCCACTCAATGACAGATGGTTTCTAGAGCTGCCCTATATGTGAGCTGCCATGATGTTGAATAGTAAGAAGCGCAAGAAAGTATGCTGCTGTGGTCTTCAGGTCCTTACTTTGTCCTATCTATTTTCATGTTTTATTCAGAGAGGAAATTAGATTCCACACCATTTTTTATTCAGAAGAGAAGGTTGGGAAGGGATAATACACAGTATGCAAACCTGCCAGCTTCTCTCGGATCAGGTCCATATCCCTCTGCTCTGCCAATACAGCTTTAACGGCGTTCTCCACCAGCAAAATGCCTTATTGTGAATGTAGCTTACATCAGGAAAACTGCGCTTTTGGCAGTGTGACTTGTTTCACCTCCACCCTCAGCCCAGAGGCAAATGTGTTATCCCAGAAAAGCAACGCAAGGGTTTTTGTTTGTAAGACCTGTGTAAGGAAAGGCCGTCCCTGTGCACTGCCTGATGTAGCTACAGCAGCAGCGCTCTGCAGCGCAGACATGAACCGAGACGGTTTCCACTGGCCTTGCATTTGGTTACTTCTGTTGGTTACTTTTGCCATATCTACTACAGTATTACACAAAATTGTTGAAGGCTTTTCAGAGTTTTATTCTGTGGCAGTAATGTCCCTCTGACATATATTGAGGGAGTATATAACCTGTCCAAAACAAAGATGCTTGCGAACTCTTCCTTGCCTGCAAAACCAGAGGCCTGCTGGTCACAACTATAATTTCTTACCTCATCTTGCAGCATCTTGGTGACATATCCTTGTGGTTTTTCATCAGCAGCTTAGAGTAATTTTTTTTTCTTCTTAAATAGAATATTGTTTGCCCTCCCTCACATTTGCTGATGGCTCCCTGATTGCATGTCTACCCGATCCCAGCTGCATTATTCTGACTGACTCTCTTCTCAGCTGCAATGGAAAATCATTGACTTGAATTAAAATGCTAGGCTTACTTTGCATTTGGAACAAGTTTTCCAGAAAAGGAGAAAATCTGCAATTTCTGAACATCCAATTAATAGTTAGGAAGGTCAAAATTTGGAGGGAGAAGGAATACAGGGACCAGCTGTTGTGCTTGGAAATGTTAGACAAGTTTTTAAGCACACCACCAAACTTCAGTTCAGCAAGTACCAATCTTCAAAACTAGGTACAGGTTGAAAACTATTGCTCTGAATTCAGTTAATACATCAAGAAGCAATATTGCTTGAAACGAAAGAATGTAGGTGCCTGTAGCTTGCTGGTGTCCAGAAGGGATTGCTAGTAAAATTGGAGTCCAGAAGGGCATTAGCCCATGTGGTTCAGAGGAAAAGAGACACGTAGTTCATCACCTGACGAACACAGAGGAATTTGCTGAGGATAGTTCCTGAGGGATTAGAACATGCTATAAAACCATTGTCTTTATTGCATCCACAAATTTTGCGTCCAATAATGATTAAAACCAAGAGGTAAATATTTCATCTCATCAGGCCTCATTAATGGGAATCTTTCCAGTGGCTTTAAAATGCTTTGAATTGTGCTCACATAGAGCACATTCATCCTGTAAGCTTTTGGACTAAACTTTTTTGACTATTGAATCATGGGTTCAGCTAGTGACCACCTGTGACTCTTGAGATCACTGTGATTATTAGCTTAGGCAAATGCACTTGTCTTCCATTCCTCCTTCCTGTCCCCATTTATCCTACCGGGGTATTCACCTGTTGTGTATTGTCTAAATCCTTGATTAGGAGGTCTCCGGGTCAGGGCCTGTCTTTGTGTTCTTTGTTAGAACTCTTCAATATTAATCCCTTTCACATTGGCAGTATATGAAAGGTGGATTCCTCACAAATTCTTATTAAGTACCCAATTAATAAGAGCAAGAGTGTGTTAAGAGCACAGCACAGAGACAATGCTCCATTCAGATGCTGCATGAAATCTTGATGCTGATAGTGTCATTTGAGTGAAGTCTGTCTAGGGCTGGGGATGAATCCCATGATGAGCACTAGGAAAGGATTATTAACAGAGCTGGAGATTTTTTATTTATTTATTTTGAATTTGGTGTGCATATGATGAAATAAAAAGAAAAAATTATTCATTTGTTTTCACTATGCAACATTTATACAAATTTTATTTTAGAAATTCAGACATAACTTAGTTCTGGGAAAAAAAATAAATTGGCCTAAACATTAGTCCCCAAACCTGAGCATAATCAGGGGCTTCATTCTGCTTTACACCTCCTCTAGAATCATATCACAACACAGAGAGTTTTATGGCCATTTGGAGGAACTAGCATCCCCTCCGGGGATATCTCTGTGTTTCTAAGGGACTCATCAGCTCCCATGTGCCAAAGGATTAATGGAGTTCAGACATCAGACCCAAAATCTGAGTAGAGCAGAATGCCTAAGAGCATCAGCGAGGAACCTTGAGGCAGATAGGCGCTGAATAGAACGGGGGTTGTATTAGTCTGAGAGGAGAGCTGGGAGCAAGATGACTCTTTGGGGTCAGTGACAACAGGGAATTGGCAAGCGCCAGCTGACCATGAGGGCAAGCAAGAAGAAAGGGAAGCTTCTGGTAGGCCTGGCTGGGATTGCAGGTTGAGAGAAAACTCCAGGTTTTACCTGAAACGCCAGACTAAGTAAGGTGCCAAGCTACAATATTTGCTTTCAGAATAGATGGCTCCAAATTTCTGGAAGGACGCTCACATCTGAGGTGTCCAGTGGGTCTATACTGAGAGGTGCCAATCTGTGAAACCTGGCTCTGCTTCCAGGCTCCTTCCCCTTGCAGGGGTTCGGACTTCCTTCTTCCCTTGCTCAAAGTCTCCACAAACACAAACGTCAGAAAGCACAGGCATGCATGGAGTGCCTTGAGTTCCTGACTCTACCATAGCAGTGCCTTGAAAAAACATTCCCACGGTGCACCTCCGGCCGTGGACGCGAGGTGATAAAGGCAGGCCTCTGTGCGCTCCCAAAGATGCTGGGTGCTCGTTTTGCCATTCATTGCCCTATAGAGCAGCCTTTAGGCTGCTCTGAATGGTAACAGGTGCTTCTGGCCCCATTGTGCCGTCCCAGCTGTCAGGGATTTCTGGGGACCAGTGAGTGAGATTGTGTAGGAGTTGCTTTAGTGGCTCTTTGCCATTCAGGAATTCTTTTGCGCCAAGGGAATCCTCCAACAGCTGTTTGGCCTGGCTTGGTGACAGCTTTGTGCTGCTGGAGCTGGGCAAAGCAGCCCCAGCTGGGCCAAGGATCTGGCTCCTTGCGTGTAACTTGCTTATTTAGGCCTGCCGCCCTGTTTCATAGGTAATGTCTGCTACTGTTAGTGAATGCAGCAAGCTGCTGAAGTTGGTGGCCTTTGCCAAAGAGCAAAATACCGGCTGATGTAATTGGAATGTGAGATCTGCAATGCTTGAAAATTCTGCCAAAAACTAGTTAAATGGAGATGGCATCTCATTAAAGGGAAGAATGGGGTCTCTGTGCATGTTTTCTGTCCTTAGTCCGGGCAATGGATCTCCAGCAAGTTTCCTCTGCAAAAGATAAGCTTTGAAAGAGAGGATGTAGAAGAGCTGGATCTGTGGGTGAAACACATAGGTGCAGACCTACTGTATTCAAGGATGCAACATCCAGGTGCTACAAATGAAGATGTGGCTGAAGGCTACACGTTCCTCATAAACAAAAATATGCTTTTCCATGCCATACTTTTGGTTTGTGCATGTGCCCTGAATGTCTTTCCTCATCCCTTTGTGCTATTGCCTATTCAGTAGCCACGAGGAGCACATCATAAGGCCAGTTAGCGACAGTGTCTCCGTATCTACTGAGTCATGACTGGCAATGTATGTTTCAAGGATCAGCTGTTTGATTATCCAGAGAGCATGTGGCTTTACTCAGCTGCTCCAGCAAAAAAAGCCAAGAAGGACAACTGATTGATTGTCAAGAAGTGTGGACAATAAGGCAGGAGGGGGAATCCATGTGACTGGTTTCTGAGTATGGTCCTTCATTACCCAATCAAAATAGAATTGGCTTGAGCTATCTGATGACCTGCATATGTAAAAATATTTGTCCTTATTCAAAAGGGAGTGGGGCACCATATACTGTGAATGGAACAATGCATTCCAAGCATATGGAAATCCAAGATGTGCCTTGTAGCTAAATCATATGAAATGACTTATCTCCTCCAGTGCATTGTTGATGGGCAATCAGGTCCCAACAAAGCTGTGAGGAAAATAGAAGTAGCACAAAACAAACCCCTTGCTAGTGAGCAAGCCCATTATTTATCTGCTGCTAAATATGTAAATACTGAAACAGGTTAAGCAACTGTGCTTAGAAAGAGATACCTTTCTGGCTTTTTCCCTGTATTTTGTAGCCTAATAGACTAAACTGCAAAGCTGACAGACTGCTTCGAAGAGATGGTCCTGTGGGACATTAAAAAGTCTTCATGCATTACACTAGACAAAAGAGACAACCACCTCACTGTCTTTGCTCTGAGCAAAAATGGGGCTGCTTTTTGTATTCAGTGCTACTAAAGGATATGTTTTATTCCGGTAACTGGACAGAGGAAGGATACGCCATAGAGATAGACATCATCCAGAAATTACAGTATTTGCCATTATTTGAAATACATCTCCCTCGGGAGGATGGTAAAAGCAGTCACTTCCCTCACCTCTGTTACAAATACAGTTACAGAATTATGTGGCCCGGATTCATCTGTGAAAGTAATGCCTCGAAGGGATCTTCCCAAGGGAAGAAAGGTAAAAGTGATACTGTGGTTCCCAACTGTTTCCTTCTGGACCTTAGGGAAGACACTGCCTGCAGATGGTGCCACTACGGGATGCCAGGCTGGATGGGCCAAGGCCACCAAACGGGTCTGACCACAGGACAGCCTCCCAAAGCTTGCCTGGAAAAGCCAGAAAAGACTGGAGCCCAACCACATCTCCTGCGCTGCCTCCAGGCTGTCTTCTGGGGAGCAGGGAAGAGGCATAGGGTGTCCAGTCCCTGTGGATGGGCTTGGCTTTCTGCAGATCCCCTAGGATTTGTGATATCACTGGAAACCTCTTGGATATGAACTGCCCATCTCTCTTCTTCCCCCAGCCCCAGTAGTGATACTTCACCACACTGACCACATCACGAATGGGGGTCTGGCCTTGGATGATGGGCACCCTCCAGATGCTGGCTCGCCCCGGGGCTTTGGCATCTCTCTTTCCCGTTGTGGGGGAAGCCAGTGCCCGCATCTGGGGAGCCGAGCTGGGGGGCAGTTTCCCACAGTAGGCAAGAGAGGCTGGGTGGGTTTGGAGCCAGGGTTTGCAGCCATTCAAATGCAGAGGTAAACTTCATCTGCACCCAGAGCCAGAACGTGTAGGGGTTGGAGGGAGGGATGGACTTTCCCTGACGTGATAACCTCCCTGCGAGGGACTCTCCAAGGTTTTTAAATGTAGGCTGCAGAAATCTTTTTGATTCATAGATAGATGTTGCTCTTCTTTGAAAGAAAACAATCCCCCCTTTTTTTTTTCCTCCCTCCCTGGGCTACTTTAAAATCTTCTTCTCCCATGAGGACTTTATCCAAAGAGAAGAGACTCCTCATTGTATTAAAGAGAGGCCTGCTGTGTGTGAGCCATTGCACCAAATTCAAAATAAACCTGGAAAATATTGCCAAAAAAAAAAAAAAAAAGAGCATGTGTGGTGTGAGAAAACATTTTGCAAGCAAATTAAAATAGGAAAGCAAGGGAGAGCTTTCCTGAAGTGGAGCCCAGAGGATCTCTTAGGGCAAAGCCTGAGCAGCACCCAGCTGCTGCCCCTCCACTCCTGTTCCCTGCCACACAGAGTCCTCCAGGTCTCCTGGCTCTTCCCCATCACACGCAGTGCCTCCTTCACCACATGAACCAGCGTGCTGGATCCATCCCACCACCCCCATTGCCCCACACCAGAAAATGTGACAGCTCTGTGCGTGAAGCTCGGTGCAGATTTACCCAGCTTCAAAGTTAGACCATAGTATAAATTAGGACGAAAAGCTCCACGCTCCTCTAAAAGTCTAAGTTTATGTCATCGCAACCTGCTAATACAGGAAGACGGCCAACTATTACCTTTTCATGCAGTGCTTTTTGTCAGTTTGAGCATGAGTAATGTCAGCTCACTGATATTTTTCATGTTTTAATAAAATGCAACCAACACTCTGGGAACAGCATGCATTTACATTTTCTCCCTCAGTCTCAACCACCTTAAAAATCAGCAGTACCAAATGCTAGGCAGTTACCAAGACTGAGTTACAGTCACTGGTGATGATGGACCAGATAGGAGAGAGAATGCTGTTTTCTCAACACTACTTTTATCTCATACTTTAAACACCCATCAAAGAATTTCATACATATTTCTCTACATATTGTAACTTGTTGTAGGGGCTGGACTTGGACTGTCTTTTTAGTTAATTGCTACTTCAACTTTATATTTTATTTAAAATATACCAGAAGCTCTGCTAGGGGGTCATTGTCTCAGGTACTGTGTAAATGTCAGCTATGTTTTCATTTGCTCCTTTATTTCCTTTTTTTTTTGTTAGGATTTTCCTCCAGGCCATTCCCCCTTGAGGTTCACAGTCCTTGAGCCTCTGTTCCAGCTCTTTTATTTTCCAGCTGAGCATCCTGCATAGTTCCAAAATGCACACATTTCTTACAGCTGAGATAAGAATCTTTGGTGTTTTCTTTGAGTAGCCTCTCTTCCTTCAGCCTCATGTAAAAATGTTGTCATCACAGGCAACAAATGTGCTCCACTGTGATTCACAAATTCATCTCCACTGTCCTTGTGGACCTAATTCTGTAATTGGATCCAGACACAGAAGCTACATGAACACTGGTAAATTAAACATGCCCAGCAGCATCCCTGGGCACTGCCACCAGTTGGCATGGAAAAGGCAGTGTCTGTGCTAGCACACTGCCTAGTTAAAAGTGTTCACACGGTAATCACTTACTGGAAATGGTCCCTGGACTGGCCTAAGTGCTGTGTCCAGAAACAGAGCTAGAATGGGCCAAATTTATGTCAGGGATGCTCTAACAGTCTGCTAGTGCAGTCACAGCCCAGCACCTGGGGATGCTACTGCCATACCTGAATTCACTAGCACAGCAGTTGCTGCCTGAGTATCTTGCTACAGAGACAGTGCTGTGGAAGCAGATCGTAAGGATCAGCCCACTACCTTACCTGGGCGAGTTGTTAGTACTGTGGTGCAATCCACACCTGCTGTATCTGACAGCATACCGCTGGTGGCTCAATCGCATGTCAAGGTACATTTATCTTAAGTGCTGTAAGGTACACCGTGAAGCTTAAGCTATTGCTAAATGACACACGTTATCTGGATACATAGGTAGGTACGTAGGTAGGTAGGTAGGTAGGTAGGTAGATAGATAGACAGACAGACAGACAGACAGACAGATAGACAGACAGATCAGGATTTTTCTTCCTTTGGCTCTTCTCCAATGTCTAATTAGAGAAGAAGAGATGGAAGGGACCTCAAAGGGATCTCAATCCTTACTGTAGAGCATCAACAAAAAAATTCTTACACAAGGTCACCCATGAGCCCAGGTGCCCCAGGATCCTCTCTCTGACCTGCATCAGGTTTATAGAGAGAGTCCAAAGCAGGGCATGATACAGTAATCCTCCCGTAGGCCTAGCCTCCTCCCAGCTTTTAGCAACCAGCAACTTCCTGAGCCTTTGCACTGAACAGACACTGAAGGAATTTTTCATCATGACTGTTTCTGTTCCTTTTCTGAAACCAGTTATATTCTTGGCCTCCATAACACCCAGGGCAAAGAGTTCCACAAATCCATTAGATGTGGTATGAAAGAGTATTTCTTCTTGTTTGAGTTTGCTGCTTGATAATTTCTTTGCATGTCTCCCAGTTCTTCTTTTGTAAGAACAGCTGTCTTTATTTACCTTTTCTATGCCATTTGGGATTTAAAACATTTTTCTCAGATGTTGCCTTTCATCATCACTTTTTTTCCATAAAGAAGATTCCAGTCTACTTGTTCAGTCTTTGCATAGAAGTTATTCCTCCATAACTATCATACCCTATTCTATCACAGTTACAGATCTAGTCTAGTTCTGCTTTATGCTTCTGAGATGGGGGACCAGACCATTTGAATGTGCTTGGATTTAAGTAATGGCTCAGTAATATTTTCTCTTTTTTTCTGTATTCTTTTTCCAATAATTACTAACACCCCATTTGCCTTCTTGATAGCTGCTGAGCGCTGGTGGTGTGATAGTTTCATTGGATTGTCCCCAGTGGCTCCAGTTTCCCTTTCCTGATTGGTAATAGGTATATTAGAAGCCCTCATTACATATGTAATATTCAGATTGTTTTTCTCTGAAGTGCATTACTTTGCGCTTTCCAAACCTGAGTTCCATTTTCTGTTTTATCATCCAGTCACTCAGTAATGTCAACCTCTTCTGCAACTCTTTGCTGTCAGTTGTAGTTTTGACAGCCATGTCCTACCAGATTTGGTGGAAACCCCCTGTGTTGACTCTTTATTCTACCTTTGATTCCGCTCTTTTAAAGAAAATCAATTCACAGAGGAGCCTGTCCATCCCTTTGCAGACTCTCTGCAACCTACACACCACTGCTGTCATCCAAACCGAAGTCTTGTCATAGACTTGCCATTCTTCTCTAATTGAGGTTGAACCAATGAATTAAATCTCTTATCCATGTTGCTGGGAATAAGATTGGATTTCTACTCTAAAGCGATATGGCCCCATGCAGCAGTTTTCATCTCCACATATTAAAGTACTTGCAAAGATGGGAGAGTATCAATGTCTCCAGGTGACAGCCAGGGAAACTGATACCCCTTTTAGTAGTAACAGTATGCAGTGTTCTAGAGTGGCCTGAATGGTATTTGTTGAATAAATTAGTTAATGAGTAACAGCAATAGTTGCTAATTATCATACTCAATGAATATTTATGCTGGCATCTCGCCAGTTGTACATCTTATACAATGTGTCTTTCACTCTCACTTTCCCCTTATTTATTTCATACCATGAGCTCCCATCGGAAACGACCTATCCTGGCTTTGCCTCCCCAGCAGCTGTCGCACGGAAAGCCGATTTCTTCTTCCTACCCTGCAATGGCCAACCACGATCAAATGTAAACCTCAAAAATCATCCCCAGCCTCACTGTGTCCCTACTTCCCAATGTAGCAGTTGATCAATGGGACCTCCACAGCACCCCTGGAATTTACAGAGTCAAACAGTATAGGGGAAAGAAGATCCCAGTTTATGGGATGAGACAGAACTGGCAAGTAACCTGTGGGATTCAAAGTTACACTTGCACTTTTTTGCGACTGCCACAGACCAGCATCAGAAGAGGTGTCCCTTCAAAACATATGCGTCCTGGTATATTGAAAGCTTCATAAAGAAAATCAATAGTTTAATTTCAACCTGGAATCCAATCTGAAGTCTGCATAGCTCCAGGTCCATCACTGTACCCCAGAGCCTGGATTAGCTCCAGTGCCTGGAATAGCCCCAAGCGTGTGCATTACACTCATCTCACTAATCAGGCATTTCAACTCTGTACTCCCTGTAGGATGATGAGGTAAGAATTGGCATTTGTAATTCAAGAAATGAGGGAGTCTGTTGGTGTAACCTCTCCTTTTGAGATGTCTGACACATCTTTGGTCCAGAGGAGAGCATCATACAGGCACAAAACCCAAAGCTTGATGGCTTGTGTCCAGTATCACTGTTAGAGACGGGACTCTAAGTATTAGCCCTGTATTAATCTTGCCCAGGTTAGTAAAAAGCTAATGCTAATTGTGAACAGCAAAACAACTAATGCTGGTTGTGAAGACTGGCAGAAAATCTCACTCCAGCAGTGACTGTGATCTCACATTAGTGAATGATAAAACATCAAATAAAAATTTCATTATAACAAATGCAAACTCATGCTTACAGGGAAGAAACCCCACCCTAACAATGTCTCTACAGTAATGGACATTACATTAGCTATTACCACTCAGGAAAGACACTCTGCAATCACTGTGGATAGTGCTGTTAAGTACATAACTCAGGGTCGAGCAGCACTCAGAAAGAAAAACTGAACATCAGGAACTATTAGGAAAGAAACTGAGAAAACAAAAAGACGTCTGTCCCCATCCCTGTGTTGTGTGTGTACACTGATGGTGTGTGCCCTCTTCACCACTGCTTGCTGCTTGCTGTGCCCAGGAAAAACAGAGTAGGACCAGAAATGTTCACAGGAGACCAACAGGGATGATCAAAGCTACGGAAAGCCTTCAAAATAAAGAAGTATCATATGGGCTGGGACTGTTCAGATGGAAAAGAGACCACTGGGACAGCAGATGAGAGAGTTACGTGAAATCAGGAATGGCCTGGAGAATGTGATAAAAACGTCTCTCATAGCGCAAGGGCTGGGGAGCCTTTATGTAATTAAGTGTCAGGTTTAAAGAAAACACACCCAATGCATAACCACATTGCAACACCCGTTGCTGCAGGATGTCGTGGAGGCCAAAAGTATAAAAGGGTTCAAAAAGCAATTAGAAAATTCTTGAAAGAAAAGTCCATCAAAGGCTCCTAGACTGCAGCGATGAAGATACAGCCCTGGCTCAGGAAGTCCCTAAACTCCAGATTGCCAGAAACTGGAAGGATGAAGTGGAGGAAGTATCACTGTACTTGCCCTGCTCTTATGCTCTTTTGCTGAGCATCCGCTACAGGCTGGTCAGAGACAGGATATGGTCTAGGTGACCCCTCTGTCTGACTCAGCACTGCTGTTCCAGCAGCCTGGCTCTTTTCCAGCTGGGCTAATTCATGATGTCTGCTTGCAGGCTGCATTTCTTCATGTCCCGCTGTCAAGTGTTATTCAGGTTATCCAGCAGAGAGGATTGTCTCTGCCAGTGAGGGTAGACCCTTGCTGTGATCAAGTCAAACAGGCATAAATTTTTGGACACAAGGACCAGAGCTGAGGAACTTTGTACTATGAGGTCAAGGGTCATGACATGTAGCTGCAAAGGAAAAGGGATGACAAGGACAGGAGCTAAAACGGACCCTGGGTCTGCCATGGCCAGACCAGCACTGGCTACCACATCGCTCTGGCAGGACCTCATTGAGGTGTAGGAAATCACACTCAGGTCCATTTCTTCTGAAACAGGTCCCATCTCCAACTTCTTGCCACGCAGGGTAGGAATATGGATGTGTAAGGGATTTTGGATCCATGCCATGCCCAGCACTTAAACACTTTTTGCCAACTTCACCTTCTGCCAGGGTGTAACAGCTCTGGGCTTTGCACTGCAGGTCCTTGCTAAACGAAAGAGGGGGCGAGTGTTGCTCCAGGCTGCTGCCAGGCTCTTCTCTGAGACTTCCCGGCCTTCCCATGGCAGATGCACAGAGCTGCAGGAGGTTCAGATAAGGCCTCATTCCAAAAAAAAAAACCCCAAAAAACAAACCACCTGAGCACCCAGGTAATCAGCAGCACCTGTGCACCTCTAGGCACATGGCGCTTCCCAGCAGAGCCCACGGAGCTGCTCCACGTGCTGGAAATTATGCCTGTACTTCAGCATTGTGCTGTATTGGGGCGTAAAATTGAGTGGAAAAGCCCTCCTTTTCCTCACTTTGCAAAGCTACAGTATTTGTGAACATCTTGATGCAGATAAGTAGTTTAAGTGCATTGTAGCAGTGCATCTGTTTTTGAATTGCTAAAATCTGAGCGCTACAATCTTTGTCTGTGATAAGCCTAATCTCCTCTTCTCATCATTATCATGCTAGAAATCACGCTGGAGGCCTCTACAATCTGACTTCATTTTGCATTAACCATAATTGTGAGAACTTGCTTTCTGCATGCGTGTTTGGGCAGAGATTGTTTGCCAATGACTTTATACAATTATTTTACTCCCAGACGTATGCCAGAATTAATTTCTTTTGCTTGATTTAAAAAACAAAGAAGGAATTATCCCAGGGGAAAAAGAAAAGGAGACAAAAAGAAAGTCCCTGTTGTACAGCATGACTCTGAAGTATACGGTAATAGCCTTAGTGGCAAGAATTACAAAGTTAGAGATACTGAATAACCAGGCTTCACCATTCAGCTTGGCGTACCTTGCTTCAGTGAACATTGCTGTGACAGATGAAGCTCTCAGTAGGGGGAAATATGTAATGACCTGTATTGCAGATGTATCTTCACCTTTGCTACTCTCTAATTAATACAGATACAGTGTTGGGTTTGGACATCCTTTTTTTTTTATTCCACTTTTACTAAAATCCACACTGACCGTTCACTCATTACTTTTTCCTTTTCTTTACAGACTGTCAGTAGTTTTCCCTCCCTCTAGGGACTAATCCCACTCCTATTAAACCAACAAGAAACCTCAGACAAGGTGTGGGACAGGGGCAGGAGTTGGGATGGGAGCTGCAGAGGAAGCTTTGCACTGCAGAGGGTGTGGAGGCTGAGAACGGGCTAACAGCTCTCCGGAGTCAGTCAGGAGCTACAGGGCTCAAAGAGCAGAGCCAATATGTGCAGCTGCAAAGCAGACCTGATGCTGATCCCAACTCTTTTAGATCCCAGTCTGATATGAGAAAAAAATATTTCATAGCCTTTTCATTAAACACCTTATCAGCAATGTTAAAGCATCTGGAGTGACTGAGTGCTAAAGAGGAGACACTCATCATGAGAGGTTTATAAAAAGGAACACCTAAGAACATGAAACCAAATATATTATTATGGCTAATGAAACAAAGGCATTTGATTAATTACTGACATTGCAGAAGTACATTTTTTAAAAGTGATTACTATAACTAGAGATGTCGAATGTGATAATATACACTAAACAACTTACAATAGGGCTAGAGAAGATTTATGAGATTCCCCTGCACTTTGGCTGCAACAGGGTAAGTTCACTGAGTCCTAGGAGTTCACAGGAAGAGACCTGAAGAGCTGTGAGTCTTCTCTGAACGCCCAGAGAGCCACACTAACTAACCAAGACTGTCAGTGACACAGATAATATACTGTGAGTCGCCTAGGAGGAGAGATGGCCTGTTCCCAGTACAGGGGATATGGTGCCTTGGCCCTGACCAGAGTGTGCAGGGAATAGTCTAACGGGAGGCACATGGAGCAATCGTGGTGCTCATGCTTCCACATGCCACTTCTTCCCAGCAGTCCCCATGGAGCGGTTTGGTGGGGTGTTCTGCCACTGAGGGGCAAAACTGAGTTTTCCTGAAGGGTTTCACCATGGGAAGACTCCAGCACACGTCAACCTAGCTGTCTGCTGGTGCTTTCCACTGGCCTGGCCAAAGCATGGTGGAGTCACTCATTGCCTTCCAGCAAACTTGCACAGTTTCCTCAGGGAACACCATTACACACAAGCTGCAGGGGAGGGAATGCATCCGGCCTCCATTTGCTGGTGCAACCCCAAAGGGACGGGGACAAACTGGCCCAGGGAGGGGAAACCCTCTGAGAAAGGGCTCTTGCAGCCTCCTGCTTCTAGATCAGGATGTCTCCATGAGCTGAGGGCTGCCACTTGCATTATAGATATAAGAAGTGCTGGAAAATGGGTAATTTTTCACTAGCATTTTATATATTACCAGTTGCCACACCTGGGTCAGATTAGTCACTGGTGGCTAGCAGAGCAGTCTGGAGAAATACCACTATCTGCTGCCCTGTTATTATCCTCTTCCACAGACACCAGTCCCTGGCTGCTCTGAGAGCACACCAACACATAACCAAAACTTGGGTTACATGTTGCATGTTAATTTGTAAGCTAATTTTGCTCTCTTTGCTCTGTTTGTGCTCTGGCTCTGAGTTCCCGTTCACGGTTAGAATCAGCCATGCGTATTTAGACAGTGACAGTAAGGAGGGGAGAGCTCAGGACTGGCAGGCAGCCGAGTCGCTAACATTTCCACCTGCATTCAAGTTGAGGACAGTACCTAGAAACAGTGCTCCTCTCTGCATTCTGCATGGAAATACGGCTTTATTGATTACAGGTAAGGCTTCAAACAAAACATTTCTGAGATGGCAAAGAAATTGTGATCACAGGACAAAAAACAAGTTATATAAAAAAAAAAAGGATCAGATATAAGAAGGCAAGTTGCAACAGTGAACACTGGGGACTTGTCTGCGGGCCAAAAACTAACCTAGTGTTGGTAGGTGCTCTTGGACAACTGCAGTGTAAAGATTTGGAGCCAGATTCTCTGTCAGGGTAAGCAAGCAACGAAGTAAATTGCACTAATCTGTTATATAGCAACAAAGACTCTCTGCCATTAAAAGCATAGATCCCTCCAGAAGAGCAAGGGGCATCTTTCATGAGTTGCTGCATGACAGCAATTCCTTATGCACTGGAGAAATATCTCAATGATTTCATTGGCAGACATACACCCCTAGGGATGCTTCAAAAGGTGAAAAAAGTAACAATATCCTTAAGCTACCTGTAACAATTGCTAATTTCCAGCTACCTTCTTTTTTAATCATCGAGACTGGCGTATGTTGACATTCCTTTATCATTGCTATTAATCAGATTTTACTATCTCTGTTTAACTCCCACCTTCATATGCCCCATGGCATTTTTTTTGTATTTGTATGACAGCTTCATAACCTTAACTGTGTTGCCCTGAGCTGACGACACCGAGTGTAATGCGATAGGTTCAGATAAAGGTGCTAGTAAAATACACTTGCAGATGCCCTTAACATAGCGGTGTTGAAGGAAGATTATAGGTCCTGCCCTCGCCAGCAGAGGCCACTGCAGAACGGAGGTGTCAACATTCACCTAGAAACCGTTTTAAGTCAAATACCCAAAGTGAGCTTCTTTCTTCCTTCTCAGACACACATGTGTGAACTTCAAGTCGTTGTTGTTTGTTGTTTTTTTTTTTAAATTTAGACTGACAGAGATCTGAGTCCAAACAGTGCCAAAGCCTGCAGGTAGCACAGCAGATCTCCCCAGTGCTCAGGTGGCCAGGCACAAAGTATTTCTAACATCTACCTCTCCCAGTAGGCCAGATAACACTGGTTTTAGGTGAGGCTACCCACTATAACCAAAAGCAATATGACATTTCTCAAAATAGCAACATATTTTAATATCATATATATTTTAAAGGTTACTTTTGATAGCAGACCTATTGTGTAAAAAAAAGGGGGGGGTATTTTTTTATTATAATGGTTCTTTATCTCAGTTTTTGAGGCCCTGATGTTGAATGCTGTAATATCAGTGAGATGTAAGTCTGATTATCCAGTGTGGAAACATTTCTCTCATTGGAGTATATAAACACAATGTGAATATGGACCATACGGATTTCCCAGTGCACCCAGGGTCACACAAGGATTGTCAGGGTAAGGACTACAGGGGATCGGCCTGGAAGATCAAGTCTGTTGAACATTCAGTTCTGTCATGGGAGCTTTCATGATGATCACCTGTCCTGCTCTATAACCCTGGCATAAAACCATCTCCCATGATCTCTTATCCATCTTCAGATGTTACAGAGGAGACTTCGTGAAGTCGTCCGCCCTTGATGTAGAGAGAAACTAAGAATCCAACTTTACTCTAGTAAGTAGTGGTTAATTACCTTCTTTTTTTTTACTTGACTTCTGTTCTGGATGTGTCTAGCATCAACAACCAACCACTGGATTTTATTATGGGTTTATTTTCTGCTTGAAACATCTGTTGCATTTTCCCCATGCTCATACTTGTAGACCGCAAGCAAGTCACCCTTTAGCCTTTTTCAAACATACAAATTCCACTGAGTTCTGTCTCCTACCATAAAGTTTTCCAGATCTCAGATTGCTCATGTACCTTCCCCTGATGCCTTTCCAACCTGTCAACATCTTTTTTGAAGTGTGGACATGAAAGCAGGACAAAGTGTTCCCGCGGCAGCCCCATGCTTTTGCGCACAGAAATAAATCCAGGTCACAGCTCCTCCTGTGTGTGCTCAGGACGTCCTGCGCAGCAGCAGAGCACAAGGAGCTGGCATTTACCTGGTTGCTTCCCATCACCCCTACATCTTTACAGCTCCCCTATGGCACAAGGAATGGAGCCCTCTTCTTTTTGGAGGGATCTTTGACACACACACCCCCCCAGCTCCATACACGGTAATGAAAGGCCAGCCCTGAGCTCAGGGAAGAAAATGGCTCCCCTGATCCTTGGACCATTTGGCTTAGGACCAACCCCAGGTTTAAGTTAGAGCCTCAAGGGAGACTCCCCAGCTGCAGCAACACAAAAAGGATGGAGCTGGGAGCAAGGGTGGAGCCTGCATTCCTCAATCTAAAAGGAGACTTTTAGTCTCTTCCTCGCCTCCCTTTCTTTGAAACATCTCTCAAGAGATGGTTAGAGAACAAAGGTGAGGAATGAATGAAACATACATTATCAGCACTTTGCATGAGTCCTGCAGGGAAAGGTGGCAAGCTCTCTTCTTTTCTCCTCCCTTTCTTGTTCCTCCCTTGCCATAGTGACTCTCACAGCTCTGGCTGTTTTGGCATCCTCCTTGCAATTCTCTGCAGATCTCCCTTTGGAGACACAGGAGATGCTGGTTTGCTTCTCTGAAGGGCCTCACTGCTTTGCTGCTGCTTATTAGCATCCCAGTTAAAAATGCTTCAACTGGAATGACACAAATGGCAGTAGCAGAGGGAAACACACAAGAATGGGAACAAAATGCTGCACAAAAGATTAAAATGCTGATAAAAGAAAAGTCGTAACTGTCGGAGGGTGGTGCACACCACTGACTTGCTGGGGAGCAAAGCAGAGCCGTATCACTCACAGGCACCAGGAAAAACTGGAAGGACTAATGTTACATCCTAGAACAATGGCATTTTAAAAATTAATATAGTCTTTCTTTTCTGTCTCTTGAAGCATACTTTTGAAAACTACATTGGCCAGTGCTGCACTATATTTTTTTTTCTTACATAGTATTTCAATGGAAATTACTTCCTTTCCAATCCACAGAGCTTTTACACACAGTTTCTCCAAGTGTAATTCCATTAGTGCCATGCAATGGAAAACCAAGCCCTTGTCCTAATTGGTTAGAGTTACTTGTATAGGCCAGAAAATCTTTTGAATGCATTCTTTTATTAGCTGTTAATGGGTTTGTGCCTTTTCCAAGCAAGTTCTGCAGAAGACGAGCATTTGCTAGCCTGGAGTATGTCAGCATAGCTCCATGAATGATGTGAAGCCAAATCTGAATAATGCCATTGGTGTTAATTTGCATCATCACTTAATCTAATCACAGAAAAGGTGGATAGGGATGGATTGTCCACTGTTTTTTGCTGTACATGAACTGGGTTCAAAAGAAACAAGAAGTGGTAGTTTTGCATGCAATAGATAGTAGATCTATGGAATTGCTTTCCAAAGGATGTTGTGGGTGATAAAAGTTTATAAGGGCTCAAGCAGTGACTGGACAAGTTCACAGCTGAGAAATGCACTGAGGTTATTAAACTTACAGAAACCACACCTAGCTCAGGAAGTCCCTGACCTGAGAACAGCTGGATTCTGGAAAAGCATCAGGGGAACGTATCTTATAGGTTTGCCCTTTTCTTACTCTTCCCAAGGCATCTACTTATGATTACAGCCCAAAACTGGATGCCGGGCTAGATGGACCTTGGCGTGACCTGGTATGGCTCCTCTTCTGGTTTTATGTTTGTGGTACAGATAGTGGTGATAAGGAGGCTGTAGTTGTGTTTGTATTTCCTGAAGTGTTTAGTTCTTATGAGAAAAATGACCTAGATATTTGCATTTATTTCTACCATTACAGTATGTTTTGGGTTATGCATGGCTTTCAAGAAGCAGTGTTGGTTAGTGGCAATATTACTTGTATTTTCTGTGGATGAGTTGTGTCTTCTTTATTCACAATCTCACAAGAAAATGAGGACAGTTAGAAAAAAAAAGGAAAATTAAAACCAAAGAAATCAAGTGCACGTGTTATTTTGACCCAAAACAAGTCCATGACAGCTTAGTACACACAGACTTTTCAACAGGCATGTTGGCTTTATAATCCCTTCTTTGGCATCAGCATAAGTGATGAAAGGTAGCCATGTGTCCAGATAACTCCATATGAGTGATTAGAAAACCTGGTCATTTTTCCCATGGCACAGGCCCCTACCTCTCTTTTTTAAGGACAGGCTTCGTCCTAGACGCTTGATGAATGCCAGCTTGTTGTGGTATTATCAGTAATGTCATATACCTGTGAACATGCAGCCCAGCCCCAAAGCAAGCGCCAGGGAAGAGGAAGAAAAGCAGCCCCTAAAAGCTTGACTACTCCAGATGGACAGACTGTCCCCAGGGAAAAGCTCTCCTCTTGTTTCTATCAGCAAGCAGAGGGAAACAGTTAAAAGAGACAGGCCGTGTTTGCATTAATATTTAGAGTGTTTTGGCCAAAATGTAGCTAAATAATGAATCTGAAGGTACTAAACACTGCTGTGTGAAGCTGGAGCTCAGACCAAACAGAGGAAAAGAGGTGGCAGGAGGGAATCTTGGGGAAGCAGAGACTCTCCTTGGCCCTGTGTGCCACCAAGGTCTGCCTGGAGAACTCCATAGAGATCAAACTGAGACCATGATGAACCTGACAGCAACCTCAGGAGGAAACATTGGTGCCAAATTAATGGCCAGTGAAGAGCTTTTAATTGAAGCAGCTAAGGACTGCAGAAAATCCAGTGAGGGCTTGCCTATCCAGCAAGCCAGAATCACCTTGGCTGAATTAACCAGTGAAAGCAGGAGAGGCATTGCTTCCCTGAAGGGCCAGAGATCACCTGAACTTCCCCAATGCCAGTCAACAGGAGTGGTGAAGGAGGAACAGACGCTGAGTGAACACGACCATACGGGATGTTCAAACTACAGGTGGAGAACTGAGCTCAAAAACTAGTGCCAAGATGCTGCTGGGGGTGGGAAACAGCGAATCTGACTTAGCAGCTGATAGATTAGATCTAGATGCAGACACAGATAGTGTTGGTTTATTAATGTGTCTATTCTCGAACTGGGTGGCATGTCCCCCCGGGGGGCTGGAATGCATAGGGTTGAATAGTTTACTTCTGCGAGGAAGAGAGCAAGTCTGAAGCTCTTCCCACACCACTTCCCTCTGTGTTACCGCGCGAATCAGCCAGACTTGCTCTTCCAGGACGCCAAGACCCACAGGCCACATCCGACATCCATGGGCCAGGCAGGGCTGGGCACGAAGCCCCCGCTTCTGCATCGCCTGTCCTCCCCCCAGCCAGGGACCTGCCCGGCTGCTCTCACCATGGCCTCGGCATTGGCCTGGCCACGTTCCCTGCACCACGCACTCCGCAGCGATTCCCCCCGCTCCCCCAAATTAGGATATTTTCCCCAGAGACTGCTGTCTGTGTGTCAGTTTTTCTATGCTCTGCCACCTTCTCGTTTCCTTTTCTCATACGCTAACTCAAGCTTTGTCTGTGGGAAGCTTTGTCTAATAAAAGCACCTGGTGAAGACACTGGTTTTCTTAGGCCTCCAGGCTAAGGCTCAGGCTGGTGGTAGCCATCATACCCAATGACATCACTAGACATGTAAACCCATCTCTGCTGCGGCCAGTGGCAGCTGACAGGGGAATTGCAATATCAAGGTATGCAACAGCGATTTACGACAAATGAATAATGTATAAAAAATGACCAAAGATCAAGGTACCCAGCCTGATGCACATAGCTGGTCCCACTGCCGAGAAAGATAGTCTACGCTGACCAGGAATCCTGACCTCTTCCATTCACTGCCACCTATTTAACTTCTGTTCACGCAAGTATTTGAGTTCATTCCTCTGTTTCTCTCACTGTGGTGTGAGAGATTGGTCCTGGCTCCTGCTCAGCAGGGTGGCTGCCACAGCAATCTCCTCGTCTTTGCCCAGAGTAGAGCCAGAGAACTAGTCCACCACCTGGGCACTTCAGTCCTGCCTGAAGAGCATGGACACCCACCTGCCCTTGCTGCTTTAGTCAGTGGTATTCAAAACCCTCCTTCAGTCCCTGGGTCATTTGGGAGCAGTGTCAGTGCAGAAGAGGTGTGAGGTTGGGTCAGAAGAAAGTTCTTTCATTTCCAGGAACTTGAGGCTGACTGAGGTCCTGTCAGAGCCCTCAGGGCTTGTACCACAGTCCAATGGTTGGGCAGAAGCTGTCACTGGGATTGCCTGATGGGAAGCTGAGGCCAGAGATGGGTTTAGTGACCAGTGACCAGTGACCAGATCAACTCACCATGGCCACAGTAATGGAAGTGCATTGGTCATATAATACGAAATTTCACCCAATGCTGGGTGAAAGGGAGGAAGACATTTTGCCTTAGCCTGTTCTGTGGATCACCATGATCTGAACTCAGTGTAGGTTTAAGAAGGCTCTCAATTTTGTGATGAGAAATGCAGAGATTTGATTTGATGCTGGAGACCTCAACGCTGAAGAGCTGGTGCCTTTGAATAAACACCCTCTATCAGCAGAGCCTGACACAGCTTTGCAAAGAGCTGAATTCAATTCTAAAAGGATATATTTGTTTTGGAAAGGTGTCTGTAAAGCCGAATGTGGTGCAAGTGTGCTGCTGGCAGTGAATTTTCTGGCAAAGTCCCTCTTGGCATGCAGCAAAGTTACTAGTCCAGCCCCGTCGTTCATGCTGGGCCTGAATCACCGGCGTGTTGCTGCAGCTTTGTGCTGGTGCTGCTCCAGAGAAATGAGTGAGCAGCTCTGCAGAGCCCCTGAGCCGCACTGTGCTCCCACCTGCATGGCAAGGACAGTGGCAAAGCTGCCCGCCAGCGGCTGGCGCTGGG
>NW_010547901.1:23172-28594 GCF_000687285.1 Phaethon lepturus | reverse complement strand
AGCCCGCCCGCCAGCGGCTGGCTCTGGGCGGGAATGCCCCTCCGGCCACGTCGCTGTCGTCTGCCGTCTGCCTGTCTGTGCCTCGTCTTCTCTCCTGGTCCTACAACAGGCTGAGAGTGGACATGGAGCCTTTTACGTGCCTTTTACATACAGGCAAAGAATTGTTTTGAAGCTAAGACCCTCAGTAAGGACTTGAAATAATAGGATTTAGTTCTCACCGCTGTCACGACTCTCATGTGTTGCCAATGTTATTTCTCCATGTTTCAGTTCCTTCCCTGTGGAACGGGGAATTTCATCTCCCTTCTCCCATCCATTGCTGCTCCTGCCTATCTAAACTGCAAGTTGTTTAGGCCAAGCGTTGTTTCTCAATAAGGTGTATGTACAGTGCATACACCTAGGAATAAAATTGAGAACTTAGGACTCCTATAAAACTGGCAAGTCCCAATAAGGAACCTGCTCACCCTGCGGGCTGGGTGTACCAAGTGGCAGCATACGTGGTCAGCGCTTTCAGAGGTATGAATCTGATGTTTCCTTGTACCCTCAGGCTCTTTGACCCTGTGTGCTGCCAGACATCCATGGCTACAGCAAGTCTCCCTAATCACTAGCTGCTGGCAAATACACAATCAGTCACCAGCCCCTTCTGAAGTGTGCCAGACACGTAGTGGAATATGTGCTCCTCTCAACCCATCTGCACAACAGGCTACAGATGCCAGCTGCTTTCCTCGGAGTGACATGGACGAGAGAGAAAGAAGGGAAAAGGAGAGAACAGAGTAACTGAAAACCATATTCTCCACGCTGCTTTAACTCATTTCCCTCTTGTCTGCGTACTATTGTATTGCTGTTGCCCCAATTTTTCTCTCCTTTTCATTTTTCCATTTGACTAATTAGGCTACCACTGAGTTGATGAGGTTAATGAGTTTTTATTGCATGACAATAAAATATGAGATGTTCCTAAAGTGTCTCCATACTGGTCTTTCAAAATACAGGGCTTTTATGCAACATATCCCCTACTTGATGGCTTAGATCATTTGAATACACTGACAAGAGCAGCCAGTTCTGAGAACCCCTCAGTGTAATTCACCCTTTGTGCGCAAAGAAAACCGAGACTGCATTTTGCCTTGGGAATATTCCTGATTTTAAAAAGGGTAACACACAAAAGAGCACTGGGGATAATAAGGCTAACCATGTTGCCCTTCATACTTCCCTGACACGGCTCTGACTCCACTGACCATGAGGAAAGTACTCCTGGTTGATGCTGGCCAGCAGTAGTTGAAATGGAGGTTGTGTAGTCCAAAATGAAATCTAGCTGGTTTATACAGCAGATATACATGCAAAAGCGAATGTGCAAGTTCTGAGGCATGTTGGTATGGCAAACTGCTGTGAACAAGTCTACTCGGTAAGTAGCTGGTCATCATGTTGCAACAATATTAACAGGGAAATGATATCACCATGACACTTGTGCACGACCATACCTATTTCCTACCAATATTTTAGGAAGAAAATTTACTTCTTAAAATTTTTATCCTCCTGGTGCAAATCTACATGTAAATCCTCTTCTTTTAAAATAAATGTATCTGGGTATGGTTTTGCACACAAAGGCATGTGAGCACGGCTGTATCACCTGAATAAATTCCAGTTCAATGGGATTGAACTGGTAATACAAACCAAAGTGCATTGGACCAGTTGGATCTAGGAAAAAAGCAGAGAGAGACTCTCACTGTGTACAACTTTTCCTTTTGAAAACAAAGCAAATGAAAGGAAGCAAAGGTTAATTGTTCCATGCACCCTTGGACGAAAGGTAGTTGATGAAGACAAGAAGTCATTCCGGGTGTTTGATTTTGTTTTATTACACAATTTTTGTGAAATTCTGAATTCGGTCAGCATCTACCACATCAAGCTCCCCAGCTTATTTGTGAGCCCTACAGACCCTCCCTGCATGTATAATGAATAAATAAAGATTGTGAACAGCAGAAGCCACATTTCTTCTGAGTGAAGTCTGTCTGCGCAGACACACCATATGAATGAAACCATTTTCAATTCACAACTCTTATTAATTTGGTGACAGAGGGGGAGAACACAAGACTGGTGGGTTTAATGAGCTAATTGGATAAAAGGCATGTGAAAACACTATACCTATAATGTACCTTGTTAGCATATGCAAATGAGATAATTATACAGGCTGATAGCAGTTAGGCACAGTAATACATAGTCCGTGCGAAATGTCCACAGATACTTTTGAGATCAAGAAATGAAAGTAAATTCTTTAAACATCCTAATTGGTTGCCAAAAGGAAATTCATTCCAGCTAGAACTTAATTCAGTGTAAAGTAACGTAACTCATTTGATCTCAAAGAAGATCAAAAAAACACAACCATATCCAAACAATCTTGGATTAGGACACATTGTTTGTATATTTTTACTACATAAAGTTGTTATGCAAAAACAACCTAAATGAGATGAAGGCTCTGTGAAATCATTCATCACTATTTCTCATGTGTTGTTAGTGAGCTGAATACTGCCCTGTTCGTGCAAGAAGACACCACATCTTCCTAAAGTCTGGGTTTGCATACAGAATTTGTACAAGTCAAATGGATAGTCAGATGTTTCTCATTCCCTCAATTGCACTCAGTGATTTTGCACTTCAAATTTTGCACTTTTTGCTTACACAAATTTAGGCCAGCCTCTCACCTTTCAAACTATTAATGTACCTCAGAGACATTTTCTAGGGAATTATTCAGGTAGACAACATTTTTTCTACTTGATTTGCTATGAAATGACAAGCACTGTTAAACCAAAGGTTAATCATTGATTAAGTTTAATGACACTAAAAGAAACAGGTCATGTGAGAAAGCAATTGCACTTTCATTTTTGCTGTCACAGGTCATTTATAGCTTTTGATTCAAATTCCACCCCACGCAAAGAGTTGCTAACAACATCCTACTTCAAATTCTAATGTACTACAACTGCAGAGCAAGCATGTGAGCTGGCAGTAATCAGGCCATTTGTAAAGCATACACAGATTCTTTCATTCATCCTGGCCATTAAACTGTTTGAAAAGAATATTTTATTGTTCCACATTAAGAGGCAGTGCTTTTGACAGCTTGTTTTACAGAGAAGTGCCCCATTTTATTTGTACATAAGACGGTTCTGCCGTTTTTGTGCATGTAAGATCCTCAAAGTCATCGTCACCTGCAGTTCTTCCTACTTTAGTATGGACTCAAAACAAAAAACAAACAAAAAAAGGAAACCAGCTTGAAAAAAGAGCATTTATTTTCTCTGTTGACCAATAGCTTTTCTGCCCCAAAACACACGAAGAGCTGAAAAGTCACCTGTAAGTGTCTATGATTCTTTCAAGGACGGCTACATCAGCAGGGAGCTGCTTATAGCAGCAATAGAGCTTGCTTCTGAACTCCTTTGCACCATGGTGTATCCGTTTGGTTCCAGGATGTGACTCTTCCTTTACACCAGCATCATGGAGATCAGAATCAAATCTTCCACCTGCTGAGGGAGAGTTAATGGGCATTGTTAATCCAATATGCATCTATGCTTTGGCCTACTAGCCAAAATAATTAGCCCTCTAACAAAGAAAGGAGCCTTTGAAAACTTAGATGTGGGCAGGAAATAAGCAATAGAAGTAGATCATGAGGCTTATAAGGCTATATAAAGCCTCTGTAAGCTTTCTTTTCTTCCTTTTCATCCATGTAATATGAAAAAGAAGAGCCTACTGCTCTAAGCTTTTGGGCATTCACACCAGGACCCACATATTTTATGCACAAATGTAAAAGAATTTTCAAAACTGACCTTGTTTGAAAGAAAAACCATAAAATCAGTGATATTGCCTTGACCTAATGAAAACACTTCATATAAGTCAGGATTTATGTTACAAAGAGCACCTATAGGCAAAGGGCAACTGTGCTTTCAAATAACTAATGGTGGGACAAAAGAGATGAGATAGATTGCCTTTATTTGTAGATTATACATGAATTCAGGGATGAGCTTGGCTCTTTGGAACTAGACCATTGCCAGATACAAAGCCGTGGTGAACATCTTGCCTCTGAAGCATAGCACTGAACCTTCATGCAATGGGCAAACCTCTCCAGGCGTGATTTGATGAAAATGGACTGTTGGTATAGATCAATTCCAGAGTATCACCAGAGTTGATATCAAGAAATGGTCTTTAAAATGGTAATAGAACTGATTCAAGATAATAAATGCCTTGAATCATTAAGATATTTCTCTTTCCAAAAAATGCAGCAAGCATTGTTCAAATACATAAAACATGAAGAGAGCTCTAGTTCTGCAATATTGACAAGACTTTTTTCCCTTTAAATCTAATTCAGGAGCAATCATAAAAAAGTCTGCATTAAAAATTCTCATTTTCAGTGCTGCAGTGTTGGAGCATTGCCATGGGCTTTTTGAAGAGGCAGTCCACATCCACATTTATTTTCACCCTTTCAACCCAATTCTATATTGTTACTGCTGAGTGGTGGAGCTGCCTTTGAAAACATACAAAGCAGGTGATTTTCAATTGTGTAAAGCCGTGTTTGGCTTTAGGCATTTGAGTTCATGGGAATAGCCTTTCAAAGTCCCTCGTCCAAAGCATAGTGAAGTCAATGGAAAATCTCCAGGTGACTTCACTGGGCCTTGGATCCAGTCCAAACTCTGGAGCCTCAAAGTCTGGAAGTCTCAACTGGGCTTGAAGTTAGTCCTAATTGTTCAAAAACAAAATAAGAATTTTGCAAGGTCAACCTCCTCTACACATGCTGTGTCCTATTTTGCAATGACTTGAGAGTCTCCTCGAAGGCTGCAAGCATTCAGCACCTCACAAAATGAACTCCCATCTTAGGATAAACCTTACAAAATTCACAGCAGTAGATGTGCAGTGGATTCATTATGTTGTCTCCGTCCTTCTCTGCCAAAATTTGTCCAGCTGTGCAGTTTAGTCATCTTTAGCCACAAGTTGTGGTTGTGGCTCATCTGCTGAACTTAGAAAGCCACATGGAAAGTCACTTCTAGGAGACTATTCCCTCCAGGAATCAGCTAAGAAAGATAAATAAATAAATATGAAATTACAAAAATTAAAATTAAAATTGTGATCTGATCTTCGAAACAATTCTGTACCCATTAAGGTTCCCACCCAAGGAACCAGTCACATGCATGCGCGTTTCAAGGAACTATATTGTTTAAAGAAACTGTAAATGTCATGCAGTTAAAAGAGAGAGATGCAGCTAGATTTAGTTAAACAATTGACTAATAACTCAGTCAACAATATTCTTATCCTAGGTAGTAGTTATCAGCTTAGACAGCTGTTACAATCTTTCACTGTAATACTTAAAAGGCAAACCACCAAATTCAATACCATATTGTTTGTGTAGTAGTGTTTGTTTAAAGGTAAATCACTCATAAAAGTGTAATTTCCTGCT
>NW_010547901.1:16634-23155 GCF_000687285.1 Phaethon lepturus | reverse complement strand
GGCGGATAGTGGCAGGAAGCCGGTCTGAGCAGACTGGGACCCTGAGATATGCAACGCTAAATCACCAGCAGTACTTTGCCCCAGCTCTAAAATGATTGTGTTTTACACCCAGTCACACCTAAATTAGCAGCAGCATATTAGGCGTTCTTGCAGACGCCTCTTTTCTCTTTGTGCAACAGCACAAGATAAGAAAAAGTGCTACAATCGACACAATGAAGTCGTGTTTCTCCAAATAAAGATTCCCTTCCTGCCGGGGAGACCCTGCTGGGCAAAGTCCCCTCCCCCCTGTGTCTTTGTTATTAATCTGTTACAGAATCATAGTTATATTTTGGGTTTCCTTCTGCCTGCTTTCAGCTGACGCACTACCTCATAGGATTTCATCATTTTTGGAATTGTTAATTGAAGCTCTCAAATTCGCAGTGTTTCATTCACTGGTTTCTGAGTGTCAGCAGCAGAGTCAGAGAGCAACTGCCGTTGACTCTGGAAGAGCTGCTCTAGATTCACGTCGGTACAACCAAAACCCCAATTAACTTGTAAGCATGTACTAACTCTTTACCCAATGGCCCCTCAACCTACGCAGGGGCTGGCAGTATGAAAGCAATGGGGATGTTCCCAGGGGTTAAGCCTGAGACATTGACACTATATCAAACATAGGATGAAACGTGCCCCAAGAAGAATCACCTATTGTTCCCATCTCGGTCCTTTGAGCTGAATGCTTTTTGCCCAGCATTATCTGCCTAAAACTCAGGTTCCTGAATCCAAGCCAGCTCTCTACGAGATGTTTTAAATTATAATCAATTAAAAGAGAGGCAGGAGGCAACTCATTCTGTGCACTCTGTGTACTTTTTTGGGGCAGAATGAATCAGCATCCACCTCTCAGATGGTCCTTAGTGCCCAGGGTGGGTGGATATCTATTTTACGTTCCTGCATTTCTCTAAAGAGAGATCCTGGGATGCCATCAATATGCCTCGATGGCCTGATGCCAGAGCACTCCCCATGTGCCACAAGAATGCACTGGATAAAATCTTACAGCCTATAGCTCAAGCCCACGCAGAGCGGGGAGGAAAGGACTCGTGCTGCATCTTTCGCCCTTTCGCTGCCAAGAGCCTAATTGCTCAGCCAGCTTAAGAGAGGAAGAACAACTTGTGTCCTCTGCTCTCTCTTACCCGTCTGTACCTGAAAAGCCAGACCCAGCCAGACCTGGATCTAAGCCACAGCGTTCAGAGGAAGTTTTGACAGAGTGAGGATGTTGAGCCTCGTTTGGTAGGAAGGGCAGCCGCTGTGGAATTTGTACGGGAATTGTCACGTTCTTTTGGACAGGAGAGACTTCTGACATGTGCGTATGTAGGTATCTTTCACAGAATTACTTTTAGCAGTCCACAGAAAGGAGACAGGAGTCTGAAAAGATCACAGAAAAGTGAACTACTCTGCTAAATTCAAAATCATAAAACATTAATAGAAGGCTAAATTGAAAATCAGTTCCATCTTCCTCCATCTGCCAAGCTCCGCTTTCTCAGCAGCAAAGCACATAGCTCAGGGAAATTCTCCCATCTCTCTCCATTAGGGTTTGATATTATCAGCTTTTTCCTGTCACATACAAAAAATTACCTTTAATTAGCTCAGTTTACAGCTATACTACCTAGCCTTGGAAACTTGTTTAGGTATGTGAGGAACCAGTTATCTTCTCAAGTGCCTTATGAATCATCAGCAGCAATAAATACATCAAAGTCTTGCAGTTCAGGAGGGCTGTCTGGCATAACTGAGGTCAATACTTAGTCCTGGAGATGGAGATCCATCAAACACGCCATTCCTCGTGCGCAGTCCTGCACCCAGTCCAGTTCAGCCACCACTGCCCCTAGGCTATCTCAGCACTGGGAGGAACAAGAGCAAAAAGCTACCTTGCCTTCCTAGCTCAGCAAGTGTATCACAACTTACGATCTAGGTAGAAGACTTGCTTGCCTAAAAATGTCTTGTTTCCCACTTTTTTTTTGGGGGGGGAACACAAATGCTTTTAGGAACATGGGTTTCCAGCGCAGTGTGAGCTGCTCACATTCCATGAAGTTCACGTTGTTAGAAATGAAGGGGGATTCATTTCCTGATAAGTTGGATTAAATCCTTTTGCAGGTTGCATAGTTCACAACTAAATATAGCATTTGTCAATGCTTTCCTCGCCCGGAGGAAGAGAAGATCGTCTATTGGTTTCCTCTTCATTAAACAGTTGCTAAAATAAAACGTCTTTGTTCAACTGAATGCCTCTTCAGACTCAGTCAGGTGCAAGTCCTATTTCTTCAAACAAAAGGATAACAAAGGAAACATGCAACTGCCATATAACCTTGTCATTTGCTTTGAGGAGAGGAAGAGTTACAAGCCAGTCATATGTTTCCCTCAGTGCTTCAAGGACAGAAGGAACAGCTGTCAGTCTGGGGGCAGCAGGATGGAGGAGGATCACACACTATATAAAAGCAGAAAAGGATTTGAAGTTAAACTGCAATCAGCAAGGGAATGGTTTGGAAAAGGCTACGAGGGACACAGTTTTGTCATGGCAATTCTTTCTGCTGGACCATCAGGTTTCTGCTGCGGTAGGTGGTTCCTCACCCAAAAAGTTCACTTGAAGCCAAATGAAAATTTACAATGACCCTGGTGTGAGAGAAGATGCCATAATTTCACATCACTTGTGCAAAATGGACCTCTTTGTTATGAGGATCAAGCTAGTGGCCTGAGTCAAGGATTGGGTAAATATCTGTCCATTTTTTAATAAATATTATTTCTTATTATTGTTTGCACTGTAACCCTGACTGAGAACAAGATCTCTTCGTGCTTACAGAGGTAGACCCTGCCCCTACAGACTTGCATTTGAAATCAGTGAGAGAGATGTGGTATGGCAAAGATAACAGAAACAGAAAGGAAAGAATTAGGTTGTCAGAAATCATACAAGAGGTTAGTGGCAGTGCCTGAATGCTGATTTTAGGATGCTAATGATAGGAATATGGGAAAATAATTAAGGAAATCTCCCAGGAGTTCATACTTCGTTGATAATTAAATTCAGGGTTTCTGAATAACACTCTGATAACAGTCATAAGAACAGAATTCAGAATAACACACTCTGAATACCATACACAGACCCATGTTTTTGCAGTCTGTACTCCAAAAAAGCATAGGAATCTCAGGCTTTTCTTTTCTTAATTCATCAGGTCTGAATTTGTTCTCCCTTCAGTCACAGCAGGGGCAACTTTGTAGAAAACCACCAAGTTCTACCAGAGTGGAATTCAGCAGAGAGCAGAAAAAAAGCAGGTCACCTGCCTTGCAGTTGCAGTCAGACTCTACCTGTGTTGCGGTTGTAAGAGACACTTGCTAGCCTGTAAAATTCTTGAATCTGTCCCCTCTTCCGTTCCTCCATATCTTAAATGGTACAGAACAGGCAAAGCCCCACGCTGATCTCTGGCTGGGGCAGCATTCATGGCTCCCCAGGCCTGAATGCCTTCTCCAGCAGTGGAAGAGTAAATCCAGACGACGACTGCGGTGCACGGTTTGTAATCATACAGGTGTTAAGGCCAGAGAGGCTGTCATGGTCTCGTGATCTGATGGTCTGACCCTTGGCGTAACCCAGGGCAGAGACATTCATGCAGAAGTTCCTGCACAACCCTGTGGTCTCAATTTGTGGTCGGTGACGGTTTAGAAACTATGGCTTGCTCCAGCCTCCTGATGATGGAGAATCACCACATCCCTGGTCAGGTGTTGCAGTGGTTTGCTACACTCAGTGAGTCACCTTAACACAAATCCTCTGAAGCCTCACAGGCCACTTACAAACCTGGAAACCAAGAAGTTTTGCAGACTCTGTCTCAGTACAATACAGACAAAAATCTCGTGTTGGGACTACAGTTCAGCCTAAGGCATCAAATAGAAATCAGAGCTGGTTCTCAGAATATATGGATATTCTCTATAATGTGTAACTGAAGAGAGAAAAACCTACTTTCTACATACATCATGAATTTATAAGCTGGTGTATTATCCAACCGAGACATTGCTATTTAAGCCAGTCTGGGCCTCAGAGAGAAGGTCTGACTTTGCCAAGAGGCTCCTAAGGACATTGAAACTGAATTTCTCTTCCTATTTGAAAACATCTCTTGCTGAAACACTCTTTGAGGAAAATCACAAACGCAGGAAACAGCAGCTACAGTGCCCCGTGTTTGTCCGTATAGAAGGAATGTGATGATATAATTTTGGAATGTGCTTTCTTTCTCAGGTTTTTGTTTTGGTGGTAGGAATGTCACTTTCTTAAAAAGTAAAGCACATTCTTGGCTGTTCTCTCCCTTCCCCTCCTTCCAAATTTTGCCTACAAATCAATATTCCCATCTCCTGCCATGTGTTTTTCCCAACCTGTCAGATACCATTCTCATGTTACTAGTACAACCATCTGATATCAGGCGTTCCAACAAGCAATTATAAATAGTCATTTACCATTTACTATTAGCTAGAGGGCTTATTTATATAGATATAAGTTTCAAGTTGTTTGCTATTTTAACTTGAAATAGTTATTTATTTGCATTTGGCATAGAGGATTTGACCATTTAAAAGATGTCCATTTCCATCGTGCTGTGGTAAAACCCCAAGTGAAACCTTAGTCCTCTGAAATGAACCATAAATACCTCATGTTATCCGTGTAGAAACCTTAATGATTCTGTGATTCTGTGATTTTCAGAGGAACCCAAAGGCACGAATCTGACTGGGCATCTCTCTTTTACAGTTCTGCCTGAGAGTGCCCATTTCCCAGTGGACATAGCCTTACAGCCAGATAACGTTTGTCAGTGCAGGTGAAGCTGGCTAAGACATGGAGATCTCCTTTGCCATGCTTTTCTGTTGAACTGTCACTTTTTTCCCCATTTAAGCCTAATCCATGTCTTATGCACTTCTACTACATCACACCCCCTATTACCTCATGCTTTTATGCTTCTACTTCCAATTGTTGTTAAGACTAAGTCAAGGTTAAGTGGTATGACAAACCAGTTCCTCAAGGTCCTCAAGGACTAATGCCCCAAAGGGACTGAGATGCTGGAGAATGCACCTGCACTTTGAAGAGGCAAACCCTGTCTCATCATGCCAGGCTGTTGTCTCTGGGAGCACCTTCCATCTCATGGAGGAACGAAAATTCAAAATTGTCCAAGAAACAAACCTTCAGACAGAAGAATTTGAGAGTTTAACACTGTTTTTCTCATCTGAAGTGGCTTCCCGCTGTGGATCTCAATGTGCTTTGCAGATGATCAGGACAGAAATGATCCTTTTGGGGAACAATATGGGGGAAACTCTACATGGTCAGAAGGTTCCCTTGTCCATATGGAGAAGATGAGTGTGGCTTTCCCAAAAGACAATGTTGCTGCCTCAGGAGCTTGTCCTGCAGCAGTCTGGGACCTCTTCAAATGGCAAGTGGATCCCTGCTGCTTGGAAAGACAAAATGAGCTTCTTGTCCACCCTAGCAGCCAGAATCACGGTGTTTAAATTTTGATACTGAGAACGGCAATGTGTACCAAAACAGTGAGCTACAAAAATCTTCCTGATCCATAAAAACAACGTGTTGTGTGCCTCCGCAATGAACACCTGGTAAAGGGTACAGCATACAGTTATACAGAGTAACAGCAGGGCATTGCCAACATGGGAGTCGATTCAAATGCAAAAATGTTGATTCCTGTGCAAATGAAAGCTGACTCCAGAAAGCTGAATCTTAAAGTCTTCTTGTCCTAGTATATCTTATGTCTCAGAGATGACATGGTGTGTTTCCTAGGTTTTTATTCTCAGAGAACAACAACATTAACATCAGTCAAACTGCAATTTCTGATCAGGATCATCATGTCTGTACTAATGAACACAGCACTACTGAAATCCAATTCACTGTTCTTGATCTAATGTTCTGTCTGATCTCCAGGGTAATTTTCCATTGAAAAAGCCACTGCATTTTTTAATCATAAAAGTCTTCCCTTTTATTGAAGAATGTTTGACAAAAGGTCAAGGATCTGTAATTGGACAGAGGATCAAAATTATCTAATATAGTCAAGGACACTGCAAGATCAAATATCGTCTTTGCTCTAGCAGAGTCATTGCTACAAAAGAATTAAGAGGCCTGGCTGGGCAGATGTAATCCTGCAAGCATCAGCTAATATATTTTCTTAAGTCTTCTATACTGGCTACAAAATGATTATGCAAAACCAGAGGCTTCCTACTGACTTAAATCAGGATTGTGTGTGGGTGTAAGGGTGTGCCTTCACTGGAGCAGCTTACACGGCAGGGGCCAGAAACCCAACTCAACACGTCTCTGTATTCTTTAACAATTAGATAAACCAGTAATAAGTTCATAATTGCAATTCCACAAGGTAATTTCATGTGCCTGGGAGATGACAATATGCATACGATTAAAAGAAGAAAGCTTTTCATCCCTGCAAACTATCTTACTGAATACTCTGGCCTTTTCTCTTTGCAGCACACAAGCAGACGGGAGGGCAGGGATCACCCTGAGCAGCGTGGAGGTACCA
>NW_010547901.1:0-16603 GCF_000687285.1 Phaethon lepturus | reverse complement strand
AGGGAATCCTCAAGGCTGTAAATCCATTGAGTTCAGTTCAACAGAAAATATGGAAACGCAGCTCTCTGATATGCTACCTCTTCTTAGCAATTTTCAGTGTTTTGGCTGTATGCAAGAGGAAATGTCTTGGGATAAGGTTCTTAGATGTAGTATAACAAATAGGGTATGAAAAATCCCTTTTACTCTGACCATCTTTCAAATCGCAAAGCAGCTCAATTTCTGAATTATTATATTTAAGCTGTCTTTCAACTTTTCTTTTTCCCCCGACAGCTTTACATCTCTCTGTGGGTGGAGGTCTAATGTCGGCACATGCAATTCTATACTTTAATCATTTTTTAACTACAAGATCAAAGCAAGTAGGTTTTTATTACTCCAGTGTCCGATACTTCATAACTTAACTATTGAATGTCAGGCAACAGCTCTTCTCAATGCACTGCATTAAAATAAGTCTTTCCAGCTACAGTCCCCTTCCACCAAGAAATGTATTAAAGAAAAAAAAAGAAGAGCATTTTATTAATCATAGGAAAATTAGTCATACAAATAAAACATAACAAACTCGTTTCTACATTCACTCTCGGGCTGTGCGAGCAGTATACTGCCTAAGAAGAAACCCTGTGTCAGACATCGTTAACATCTTCATCTTATTGTGATTTCTAACACTTTTCTTCACTTTCCCTGCTCCCACCCAGGAACCCAGAGAAATTAATCCCTGGCCCACAGCCAGACCCTCTGGGTGAGCAGTGCCCCGGGTGCCGTTGCTCTGGCCACGGCAGCGCAGAGCCATCGCTCCAGGAGCATGAAGGCACCCTTTCCCCTCCTGGTGTCAATCCCTCCCTAACTGTGCCTGAATCCGGTCTGTGCTACAGGTCCCTCTCCGCTGCTCTGCCTACGGGAATTCCTCCCACCTATTTGCTGGTGTCTCGCCCGTATGGGTGGATATCACAAGCACAAAGCTTTCTGGCACACTTGTTTATTGACACCACCGGCTTCGAGTTTGGGACAGTGACTGCGAGACAGCAAAGTTTTGATCACTCGTTTTTACTTCTGCAGAAAAGATTCCGCGTACAACGCTACGCGACTTGTTGACATGTTCACTTCTGCTCACGGGGAAGTGACTTACTCTCGCTTAGCGGTCTAGAGGAATTTTAACAGCGTCTTTTTGCGACTACAGCATAAGCTCTGAGCTGTTCCGCACGCAAACCGCCTCGGGCACCGCGGGCAGTCCTGCCGACCCTCGTCGTTCAGCTGCTCCTCAAGCACGCGGATTCGCGGGGCTGCCCTTCCACCCGAGCAGAGCCCGCGCAACGCTTGCGCTTTGTTGTCAGGTTGAAATCCTCCCAAATACTCCTCTGTCACAAGCTGTTCCAATTAAGAAGGCATGCAGTAATATCCCTAATTACGTTTTACTTTGATGAGAGATCTAGGCATTTTTTAAAAATGCACGTTGTATAGGGTTCGGAGAACCTTGATTTCAATTCTTTGCATATTTTGGCACGAGCCCTGTCTCCGCCCTTCGGCGGGGTCCAGGCCCTGCAGGGGCACGTGCATCTCCTGCTACGGGAACCCAGGCTCCGGGTGCCAGACGCCAGCAGAGCAACGTGGGGTTATTTTTTGCTGACTCACCCCAATGCTAAATCTGCGAGCTCTGACAGCTCCGACGCAAGAAGAAAAAAGACCCTGAGCTCTCTGGAGGCTCGGACAGAGGGGTCCTGCTGTAAAATGCTCCCTCAGAGCTGTCAGGTTCAAGCGAGCGCTTAGAAGGAGATTTATATTTTGTTGATTACAATGGTAATAAGCCACAAACACAAATTCAAAGAGTAAGAGTCAACCAAACCCATGTTCTCTTTGAGTGAGATAAAATCTCTACCTTTTACACGCCTATCTATTGATGTGTTCCTGGATAAAATGTGTAATTTTAATTAACTGAAAGTACCTACCTTTTATATTGAACTTGGTGCTAAAAACAAAGAAAATCATAGAGCAAAAATGCCATGTTGGCTGAGTGCATCTTTCTTTTGTGCTGAGAAATTGGTATGTGCACTGCTCTCCTCTCAGTCAACACACATTAGTGTGTAATCAGTGACTACAAAAATATCCACATCACTTTGCTAATTCTCTTGCCAAACAGGCACAAGCATTTATATGTATATATAATTCTCTTGCCAAACAGGCACAAGCAACCTCTGCTGCAGGTTCCACAGATAAATTTCTTTCTATTAGTGAAGCAGCTACGGGGAATGCAATTATCCCTAAAATAAGGAAGGAAAAGAAGAAAACCTAAAAACTAATGTGTCAATACAGAACTAAAGTTAAGCACAAAGAAATTAGATTCTTCACTGTAATTGTTTAATACTATTCTAGTATGAAATATTTGTCTCTATTATTTAAGCTATTATGTCAAAACCATCTCCATTTAACACAGATATATGTAAGTACGGATGGAGGTATACCTATTATATTTATCTATGCATACCTCAAGAATGCTGTGTTTTTGCTGGATCTCTCAGGATTATTTGGTCAGTACAGATCCCTTGATCATACCAAAGAAGAATTTTAGGTCAGGAACTTATATTTACACTGAACCAAGAATCTGAGCAAATGAGTGTTTCACCAGAGCTAACTTTTAGTCTCCATCCAGACCCGGGTCTCAGACACCCCTTCCTGGATACCCTCTGTGTCTCTGCCCAGCGGTTTTGCCATCTCACTCTCCCTTTCAACACCACCCTCTTGTTTGGCCAGCGAGACACATTGTTTCTCTAACTAGATCAAGGATTTTGCCAAGTCCTGTTGCTTCCACTTCTGTAGCATATTTAGAATTCCTCCAGCCCTCTCTATCTCGAAATTCTTGGCCCTGCACAACTGTTTTATTTTGGCTGCTAGAAGCCCGCACTAACCTAACCAGATTTTGGCTAGCAACACAGTTCTTTTTAACCATGTCTGTTTTTCCCTGGGCACATCCGTGTTTACCAAGTCTGGTGGTGGTGGAACCAGTACAGTAAAACTCAGCATATAAAGACACCGAGGAAAATCCATGCCGAGTCTTTAAAACAAATAAAAGTGCCACAAAACAGAGCTGAGGACACGGCTTAGCCTAAGACTCAGAGTTTTCTTGGTTTGGGGTTTTTGTTTGTTTTTTTTTTTTGAGGATACCTGTATCTGTCTACTGACTACAGCTTCTTTTTGATGTTTCCAAAATGTAAGCATACGATGCACAATTTTAATCTTTCCTGCCCAGTTTGCACACAGGTGAATGCCCACAAGCAACTGTCTCTGGGTAATGGCAAACATGATGCAGAGACTCTGGGATTCTCCCATTAAAGCTGCCTGAGTTGGGCTATTACAGCTAATAACGTCTGTTAATACATTAGCGGATTGCTGGTTTAATGCACACCGGTAGATAAATGTAGATGTTGGTATTGGTGATGGCAGTGATAAAAATGTAACAGTACAAATGCACTCTCTTCTGCTGCAAATCACTTCTTCCTCTGCAAACTCTCCCAGTGTTTTAAGTAAAATTCAGCTTCAATTTTAGTAGCAAACCTTTAAGCAAAGCTCAGATAACATTTATCCCTTGAGCACTTTTATCAGTATTATCTTCCTCCTCTGGTAGGTTAGAGCACTGACTTCATTTTCCTATATAGAAAATGCACAAGATTGCTTTCGTTTAAGAGTTGCCTCAGTGGTTTACTAAAAGACAAAGTTCATCTTTTTTTTTTTTAAGCTTTTTATAAAACCCATCTTGGCTGAACTTGGAAAATGTGACTACACAATGGGAAAGGGCAGGCCCTCCTTTTTTTTTTTTTTTTTGTCTGAACACAATGGCAGGATAAGGGAGGCACCGGCTCATTACAAGGAATACACTTTAATCAAGCTGCCCAGCACCAAGTATTCCTCTTCTACCACTCTAGATGCCAATGTTTGTTTTCTGTCTGGGAGAAGAAACACACAACACTTTTCATTTTAATAAAAATCTTTCAGAATGAAGCAAACAGATGACCTAATTTGGAGGATCTACTACTTGGGTTTCCAAGTGATTTAGGAGGTAAAGACGACTGGAGTGTCTCCCCTTACAGCACTGCTGGAGGAGATTTAACGCTTTCCTGCTCAGTTTGCTAGCTGAGAAGCGTGAGGTCGATTGCGACGGTGTTTGATTCACCTCTCCCTGCTACGACGACATTGCTGTTACTACCACTTACAGCTTGGCTTGAGTGGGAACTGCAAAATACGCTGCTATGACTAAAACTGCCACTGGAAAGGTGGAAATTTGGTTTTATTAAACACGTGGGTGCTTGTTAAAATTACTTCTGCAACTAAAACCAGGACTGCATCTTCAGTCTCACAACAGTCCCATTCTCTGGTACAACAGCATCCAGTCTTGCTAATTTTAAGGATATCACAAGTCTTCTGATATTTCGTTATCCTAATGTGCTGGATGCCTAAGTACATCAAGACAAGAAATCATAATCATAATCATAAGAAAGACTCATCTTTCACCTAAATAATTCATTTCAAGCCTACAAGTTTGTGCAGAAAAACACAAAAGCCTTGAAGAAAGACTCATAGCACAGGGAAACCAAAATGCTTATTTATTTTGAATCCTTATTATATCACTGCCAATCTCCAGGACTCTGAGGCTCAAGTGCTGCATTTTTTATGTTGTTGGCTGACAGCAGATACTAACAACACTTGAGGGCTTCAAGCATCTTGTCCTGCCTGCATGTAGCATCTGACAACACAAGAGATTTACTTTATTATCTGTGACCAGGTAGAAATAACAGCCTGAAGACTCTTGTTCTGTTCTTTAAAGCCAGATCTCACACCCTTTTCTTCCAGCAGCACTTAACTCCCCAAAACCAAGAGAGAAAAGGGTAAGAGGAAGCATGAAGAGGCAGAAACACAAAACCTACGTCAGTCCTCCTTGCCCTGCATCACCTCACGTACCAAAGGAGCAGCCCTGCTGTCACTGAGCTGCAGGTACAAAAGAGGCCAGCGCTGCAGGTTGTCCTCCTGAGACTCTCTGCTGGGAATGCAGGAGGGGCACCAGAGAAGAGGAGACGGGAGGTAGTGGAGGACTGGAACCAACTTGTTTTCTGTCATGCGCTTCTCCCCGGATAAATCCCTGCTTGCCTTACATCACACAGCCCGTAGCAGCTGAAACTTGTCCACAAACTTCCAAAAAATATCATATTAACTATGAGCCACCAGGAGGTGGTTTCCCTTGGAACTCATGCTCCAGTGGTGAATGACCCCCACTGTCAGAGACACACATCTTATTTCTCATTTAAACTTGCCTCACTGTATCTTCCTACCGCTAATTCTTGCTATTGCAATGCAAGACAGCATCTCTCTGTAAAGGTGCATGAGGCAAAAACCAGGCACACAAAGATACTGCAATTCTTTTGTGAGCAGAAGCTGGGACCTGCTCTTTTGCCTGCCTGCACTACAGAATACAGCAGCTATTACTGCCAGCATGGATCTGCTTTTGAGGCCCAGGCTACCTGTGCAATGTAGCTAATGCACAAAAATAAATGGTCTGTTGTAAGGATCTTGCAGTAATATCTGGCAGAACATATGCTGGACACTGTACACCTTGAAGGTGACAAGCATGGGGTTCAATCTTTGTCCCAGAGCCATCCGCAAACGGATCAGACCTCATTTTCATAAAACCCTTGTTTATTCTACTGACCTACTAATTACTACTATTAAAGCAAATATTACCATGTATGTTCTCGCATGTGCATTACTGAGACCATCAACAACCTAGAGCTGCCAGGCACTCAGGTGTGTTGCACGGTGCTGTGTGCAAACATCTACACCCATCAGACGAGCCCTTCTTTGACTATCTCCCCATGTTACCTTTGCCGCCTCTTGGGGCAGTTCCCCGCCGTGGGCACTGTCCGTTCTCATACCAGCTGCCCGCCTGTTTCAGGCACCAGCTGCCGCCAGCTCTGCGCTATTCATTCGGCAGAGCTCTCACTCCCGAGCAGGCTGTTATGGTTACGGGCATTTTCCTCTGTGAAGGTGCTTTCACGTGCTTTTGGCCCACATCACCTCTGTGGGCCATGGAATATCCAGCTCCCTGAAACCACATCCCCTGTTCACTGCTGACATTGGGAATTCGTCTGGATTCAAAGGTACAAGATGTAATTTAATATGCAGCTTTCTTCCCAAACATTGTAAACAACCTTGGGATTGTTTTACCATTTCAGAGGTGACATCCAGGAGAATGGAAGGATTCATTTTTCTCTACCAAAACTACAGCAACCCTCTGTCAGCAGAGAGTTTGTCCCATAAGGTCTATCGGGGCTGGATACGCAGCGCTCCTAGTGACATCAACAAGGATCATTCTGGAAAGGTCCTGCTAAATCTCACCCACAGAGAAGGTGATCAAAACAGCTGAACTCAAACATCTCATAATTCACTAGTCATGATCTTTTCTCTTTTTTTGTAGTTGTGAGAAAATGTTTTACTTCTATCCAGAGCTTTTAAAACAGTTTTTGTTTAGCAGTCTCTGCTGGGGAAGTGCAGAAAACAAGTAGAGAAACACAAATTTGTTTTCTATAGATTGGAAATCTCTTTTTCCGGTCAGCTCCGTTACTGAGTCAGCTATCCCTGTGTGCTGCCAAAGGAAGTAATGGGAGTTGTCTATATAAAACAGAGGGAGCACAAATCAACAGGAGAGAAAATTGGGTTTCTCTTGAGCCACTGGTAAAAACAAACTTATCAACGACGTAAAACGAGCCAGGGCTCACTGCAGACTTGCAGATTCCCTGTACTGTACTGATGATCTCTAAGTTGCATGACTGCTTCCCAGCTCTTTTTCCTTTAACCCAAATAGTATCAGCCTTCAGCCTGCTCCTCAGCGTGTCCGTCTGCCTGCAGACACTACTGCATTGATTCCCAGCTGGTGCGTGTTTTAGAAGTTTTCTTCGCAACCTTAAGGTTGCCCTTTTTTTTTACAGAAGTTTAGATTCTGAAGCACGCTGAAGAAAACAATCACAGCAAAGAAGCACCAAATCTCTTGCAAACTCTCCCATGATCATTGGGCATTCAAAGATCTACCAGCAGCTGTTAACGCAACGTTATGGATGTTTAGCAGGACTTCCTGTAGCTAATGAACATAGCTCTTTCAGTGAGGAGACAAAGTGCAATGCTGTCCCAGGAAAATAAAAACGATGTAACATTCAGTCAGGAATGCACTTACTACATGGCCCGGAATGGTGAATTGATCTCATGCTCCTGTAACAAAGGTCTCATCTGTAGTCCCCACGCACGGCTGGCACTGGCGCGGCTTCGGAACGGGCGCGATGATCCTGCTCCCCAAAGGAACTGATTAGGAGGGACGTTCCAGGAGATATTCAATACAGGCAGCAAAATCCAGAATGCCATTTACAGAGAAAAAAAAAAACGAAAACAACAGCAATCTTAAATATCTTTATGTCTAAGAATGCCAACAGCATCATTTAACTGACAGTGGAAATAAAGGCTTTTTAAGCACTCCTACAAACGCGGTGTTCCTGGATTTGAAGCAGGCAGAGTGGATAGGCAGATGTTTTGGTGTGAGCATGGCACATGAGAGAAAAAGGTTCAGTTTTGTTTTCCGCTACTTTCCTCTTGATTTTAACAGGAATTATACATGTAGGTTCATTTAAAATCCTACTGCTTACTTCTCCATGCTTTGTTGCACGCAGAAGGCATCCAGGGATATGTGAAGCAAAATGTGAAGTTGTGAGGCGACCCAGTGGCGTTGGAAACACGGGTAACTTGTAAGAAAGGCTTTCGGCATCTTTTGCCAAATATTCAACTTGTGGCAAGAGTACAAGCAAGGGAGTGAAAATGTACTTGGAGTTTTGCTTCGTCAATACTATAAAATAAACCTAAGTTAAAATGGGTGTTGCCTAATCCAGTTGTCAAACATCGCTGCTGCAATACAAAGACAAATGTTTATTGGCTTAACTTCGAAACTGCAGTAAATGCTCTTCTATTCAATTAGATAAACAAATACAGTACTCAGTATATAATAGGGTCCTTTCAAGTAAATTATGCTTCCTAACTCATGTGTAAAAGAAAAATTACTTTTAATGTTTATATTCCTGTAAAATAAGAAACCATCAAGGCTCTCCTTCTGTTATATTCCAAATACATAAAATATAAAGAATGTTTAAATGATGTCCATTTTATGACAATGTGAGCAAAGCGAAGAAGTATAGCCAGGCTGACATTCTAGCTTTTCCTCGCACTGTTACGAGAGAGAGGGAGAAAAAATTCTCTGTTCTGTTCTCATTTACAGTAGCACAAATCCCCAGGAACTGCACTGACTTCAGTTGGTTATTTTGGATTTACAGCAGACTGAAAGAGATTAGAATTTGGTCACACATGAACGAGGAACAGAACATCCACATTCACTCTAAAGATATTTTCCTTTCTCACATACACGAAATAGCAATGCTGGCTTTAGCAATGACAGATTATGTGCTATTGGTTTACCTCATTGCCTAGAGATAATTTATACAGGTACCAAGAGGGATGCCTCGGTGAAGAAAATACTGAGTTACCTTCTCCAGCAAATGCATCCACATCTATGTCCAGAAAGAACTGCATTCTCTACAGGATCAGGGCTTTAGGCAAAAGGCTAAAATGCATACATACAGCATTATGCACCCAGCGATGAGAACCACCTGTTTGTGAGTCTGTTCTATTGCTTCTGCCAAAGATTGGCTGCAAGTCATGGCAATCTCTCATGCAGATACATTAGCATACATGGACTGTGTATCTTTAAAATACCTAGTAGAAAACTGTAGTAGTTATTCTAGAGCACTAGGTTTAAAACAATATATAATTCCTGATCTTGATTGATGAAGGAGGGCTTTTTCTTCATACAGCCTGCTTAGTTATGAGAATCTCAGATCTAGTCGCAGCAAAAAAGCAAAGCAATGAATAGCTCCTTATTGATTTAAAAGCAATGACACCCCTTGTACAGCACAAACCAACTTCAGATCCTCACGCCCCATACCGCGTCCATCTTGTTCATCTGGGGTGCGACATCCTTACACACAAGCAGGTAGCCAAACAAGCAGTGTCTTGCCTTTGGTCTTGACATCTATCAACATTAAATACACCTGCCTCTTCCATTCTGCAGGCTTTCTAAGGAAGTGGCTGCAGGCAAGGAAGAGGCATTAAGAGAGGGAGCACTGCAAAAGTAAAATGAAAATAGGATGCTCCAGGAGATCGACAGAGATTAGGGTTGGATATCCCTGTGCTCAGTTTTACGGTGAGAATACTAATGCCCAAATCTCCAACTGAAATGCTCTGGAAACCTTCTCTACAGCTTCCAAGAACACAGTGCAAAATAATAAATCCAGCAAGGTGGTTCACAAATAGGAAAAGGGGGGAAGGGTTGATTTTTGTGGTTTTGCTTTTGAATTTTTTTGCTTAACTACAACCAAAGAACTGAAAATGTCTAAATATGCAGAACATTTATTAAAAAAACACAAACAAAACATTGTCAAGGTTTCAAAGTCAAACACTGAAAAGTTTGGACTCTCAAAACTGCTGGCATTGACATTTCCTATGTAAGATGCCTAGGATTTTATTTTTCAGAATCTTGATTCTTATGGAGACCCAATCCCTTAAAGACCCAATTTCTAACTTTCCAGTGAGCTCTCAACAACAGATCAGCTCAACTACTTGCAAGTTACTTGCTAAATCACCTCAACTCAATCAGTCCAACCCCTATATTGCTTCCTGACTTCAGGTCTCCTATACTGAAATCCTGCTGCCCCGTAGCACTCCCAGGCTCCATTCCCATGCTGTCCTTCAATCACACAAACTCTTTGATGAAAAGTTACACCCTTTTGAACTAGGTTGTGGAGAGCTTACACTGTCCTTCCCCAAAGCTCTCCTCCAATTCACTTCTAACCACAAGAATCTCACAAAAGCATTTACAGTGTTTTGTTCTGTGTTTTGACACTGATGAGCACAATAAAGTTCTGGATTCCTAAGCACTGCTCCAATACAAATAAATATGAAAATACTACAGCATGCCTAAAGAAGAAGAGGCAGGAAAATGGCCAGTTGTGTCTCCCTACCTTGCTATCTCATAAATCACATATACATATATTTATATTTAAATATGTCAAAACAGAAGCCGGGTACCTGCTCCCTACATCTGGTGGAAAAAAGCCCTCCGACTATTTTTTTTTCTTTGGAATGTCTCAATTTACTGAATAGAAACATTTCATACAGACAAGTATTCAATTAAATTCCTTTGGAAAACAGGCAAGCTTCCACTGGAGCTATGCCAGCCCCAGCTTCTGAGCAGTCCAGCTGGTAGTCTCCTGAGGACCAGGGCTTACAACTAAAAAACTTGCTAGGCAAACTGCCTGAAGATTAAGGACCCCTGGGCTTAGAATGCCTGCAGTCCAGGGCAGGCTACCAGGCATAGCACAGTGTCATGGTGATTGGAGAGCTCAGATACCAGGGTCATGGCTAGAGCCATGGCCAACATTCAAGTATCCAGCAACTTGGGTTCCAGTCCTTTTTACAGACCATTTCAAACTATTGGAACATCAAGGTTCCCTGAGAAATCAAAATACTTTTCTCCTTCCAGCTCTATTGCATACATATGGGGCAAACAAAAGCAGATTCTTCTTATTCCTTTACTCTCCTTCAGCTGTTCCTTATTATCATATGTTAGTTTTGTTTGTTCCTTTGTACGAATTAGTTTGCAGCTCTTTCAGGAAAGACACCATTTTTCTACCTGTATTTGAACAGTTTCTAGCATAATGAGACCCAGATTGTAGCTGCACATGGTACTGTAATACAAACGACAAGGTGTTACCATTTTCTTTTCTCCCTCATTAGAGAGGAGCTTATTGAAAAATCAAAGTCTTCCTTCTAGCCATTTTCACTGTTTGCTGTAGGCAACATTTGTTGGACAGTAATTAAAATAATTTAAAAGTATCTAAATGTTGCATGCATATTTTTTCTTATTTTTTCACAGACTATGTGTTTGTTCTTCCCCCAGCTGAAAAGTTGGAAATCAGAATTTACTTCCCATGTTCTCACCTCCCTCTCTCTACTTTATACCACATTGCAACTTGTCATGTTATATTATGAATATCTTATGAACTGTCTAATTGACATATTAGTTACATACTTATGTTGAAGAGCTTTTTTCCTCCACTATTTTCAGAGATCAGTTTTGCATGTCATATCCATATCTATATTTATACTGAATATATTTCAATTATTTTTTTCTTACCATATTTGGTTCAAGGATTTTAAGAGTGATATGCACTGAAAAAAGAGCTTTGTATCAGCCCTTCATTTCACAAGGCAGATGGATACATTTCAGCTTTTCTGGGAAATGACACTATTCTACTAGACACAGGTGAATTTTCCACTACAGCCATGAGACAGTACTTGACTTTGCAAATTAAAGACCAAGATGGTCCTTCCTCACTGAGAGAGACACACTTTGGTTTTCTGAAAACAAGGAGGAGCTAATGAAAACACCTATGGGAAACAAACTGAAATATTCCTCTAACTTGGAGTGGTGCATATCAGCAATACCACACACCATTCCCATATTGCTTGTGCTGTCAGTCCTTATGAACCAAATTCTGCAAACCCATACATGAATAATTACTCTGAGTTCTTCAGACTGAGGCTATTCAAGTGATTAAAGCAGCTCTGAACCAACTGATGGTGAATAAAATTTTTAGAACATAATGTTATGTACTGCAGTGCGGACATCTAATTTTATATTTCATAATAGAAATGTAAATTATTTAAAAAAAGAAGTCATCTCTCAGAAAAGTTACTACTAAAATAAAAACGAATTTCTCTAGGGCTCTATTTACAATGCCAGAAGAATTGCACAAGCACGATTCCTGACTTTCATGAATGTAACCAGGGTGGTTATGCCCCAGAACTAAATAATAATAATTAAAAGCTAGATATTGGCAGCTTCAGGCTTGCTTTTCTGCTGGAGCCTGAGGCGTAAACTTTAGAAGGCAAACTTCGCAACAGCCACTTCATTATGGAAAGAACCTGCATCTGATCCCCAGAAAGGTACTCAAAACTAACGTTTCTGTGGCACGGATGGCCCACATGAAGAGAACAAGGTCTCATGCTGCCAACCATAAGGATTCCCAACGCGACATTACAAAATATACTGGATTTTGGACATTTTCATCCACCTTTCTCACTAAGCCTGTACAGCAAAGGTGTCCAACCTTCCCGATACCTTTATGTGACCTCAACAAAAACTGCACGTGGCCCAGGGAGCTGAGGAGGAGGAGGAAGTTCTGGGAGCGGTTTCCAGGCAGAAGGCAATGGCTCTGCTGGTGTCCCAGCCATCTGCTGCTGGATGGGGCTGAAGCAGGCACGCAGTTGGATCCTGGGTCACCCAGCGCCCGCTGGCTTCAGCAGCCTCTGCTGGCTTTCTTCCGCCCAGAGCTGGGGATTCAGGTCATCTGTCACCCCAACATTAAAGCCTTTCTACTATATATGTGCCATTGCCTTGGCACAGGACCTGTGCTTAAGAGCTAACAAACTTTGCCATAGTTTACATTTCCTGGCTTTTTTTTCTGCAACCATGAGGGTTAGAAATCTTTTTATAAAAATGAAAGCTAGGAATTGCAAGTCAGCATGCCTCAAGTTGGGGACGCTTTTGTACTCGCAGCATCTTAGTAACACGATATTTCACAAATATCGAAAGAAATTTAAGAAAGTAACAATACTCTGCAATACATTAAGGAGCCCCCTCGAGATAAGGAAGGCTCAGGACTCGATGATTTTTGTTCGTGAGCAACGGCATGCCAAAGAGCGACGCGAGCTGTGGCAAAGGATTCGACTTGATGATCTTAGAGCTCTTTTCCAACCTTAGTGATTCTATGCCTCTATGATTCTGACTCCCTGCACACCAACACCCGTGCAGGCAGGTGGAGGCGAGAGAGTGTGCTTGGCTCCCGGAGCCCCCACCAGCAGGAGAAGGGCAGTAGTGCCAGGCTTGCACGGGAAGCATTCCCGGTTGCGTCCCAAAGCAAACAGCTATAAACCAAACTGCTAATGAGGATGCAACCTGACCCTCTGCAAAGTACATGCCCAAGGATTGTGCGTCTGCCTGTGTTTAAGGGGAAGGGAAGGACTGCGTCGGCGGAAACTTCAAGCTTAAGGGGATTTTTTTAAACCACCAACAAAAAAAATTTGTTTGGATATTTTGCTGGTAATAAAAGTTACTCATAAAGTAACACAGAGCGAACACTGCTTTGAAGGAAAGAGGTCTGTTAAACAAAGAACCTTACCCTGCGGAAAGAATTCCTTTTTAACACTAATGTTAATTTTTCATTTTTTTAATAAGAAATCCCAGTGAACCTTCCCTTAAGACTCTTCAGCTCCAGCCAGGACACCTCTTTTTTTCCTGTCTGCCTGTTAACCTACTCTGCTGATCTTTCTTTCCAGGAAAGAAACAAACTTTTACTCATGTTTTTTGCTTTTCTTTATTAGGCTGTTTATCACACTGTTACAAAAACCGTTGTCAGACCTGTTAGAGCCTGTGCAGGCAAAACATCTAGATTTTAGTATTTTAAAACAGGAGACCAGCAGCTCCCAGAAACTAAAGAACCCATGAGGAAACCACTCATTACAACATTTACAATGTTATATATGTTATTTTAAAAGGTAAGGAAACAACATATAATACAGAACCCACTTCTAAGGAAGATAAAGGAATGTATTTAATGTCGTGAAAGGCAATCTATCATTCTAACACCTTCCCATTTTTTGGGGAATCAAATTAACAGTAACACTTAGCAAGGAAGATGTGACAGCACAAGGCAGTTGGTTTGTGGAAGCGTATCACCAGTAGCTATTGCAATTAGGAGCACAATTGTAAACCTGGATAGTGCTCTGCAAAGAAACTGTGATCGCCAAGAGTAACCCAGGATGTAAGAAGTTTGGGAACTGATGATCTAGGGACAGTATCATAGAAACGTAAATGATACTTTATGAAGTAGTGTTAATCAAAACCAAAAAATTTTGCAAGCAGTTAAACATGGGCTTAAACTTAAGTATCAGAGCCATCTCACTGAAACTGATAGACATGAAGACAGTACTTGAACATCTTGGAATTATGACTGTCTATTTCCACAAGTTTCTGGAGGAACACCACCATAAGTACTTCTGCTTTAAAAAAGGAGCAGACACACAGGGATGTCAAGTAACACACAATAGAGTAGTTCAGAGATCTGCAAGCTGATCATTAGCTGAGGTTATAAATCCATACGGGACAGTGCTCTGTCTGAGCAAACATGCCTGGTCTCTCAATGTCCTTTGGAATCACGCTACTCCAGCAGAAGTGGTGAGCACATGGTGGGCACGTCTGTCCTGGTCGGACTTTATGTATGAACAGAATTCTCTAGACCCCCGGGCTGAGAATATGAGTAGCATCTCTGCATCGTGTCTTCTCATACTTCTTGCTGTGAAGCCAGTGCATCCAGAGCCAGATCAATCACTCTACCAGTCAGCACGGTACAAAAGTAGTGCAAGGGAACATGAAAGCAGGAGTGCATCCTACCCATTCAAAACTAAGTTACTCCCCTTCGTTATTGTCCATTAAAGTAAGTGGGAGCTGAGGGGCATTTCCTTCTCAGGATTGTTTCTGGACTAGCAAAGGCAATGCCACTTGCTGCACAGGGTATCTAGGCCTTAATGAAGAATTGTAATGAAATTCAGGTCCAGCTGCTCAATGGTAGTCCCACTATATAGGGTGTATTTTTCCTATTTATTTTCTTACTCAGATTTCACTTGTAAAATGGTAACACTAAGGCAGCTCCTCAATCTCGGCCTGTTAAATCCTTAGTTCTGCTAGCATATTCACAAATAACATTTCCCAATAAAATCTACAACTTTCAATTGCAACACTAGAGCACTCTGAAATGTGTTTCCCTGCAACACTGCACTCAGTTGTTCCAGGTACATTAACAAGATCAGGTCTGTGACACATCACAACCCCAAAAGCTTCACACCTAAGGCTAAGAATGGAATAAGCAATCCATCACACCTATGACATGTTCCCCAAAACACACACACACTCAAAACCTGAAAGTGGTGTCAGAATGTTTATTGAAGAGGACAATCTAATTGGCTGAACCGACCTGGGTAGCCAGTAACTTTTAACAAAAGCAAACAGAGATACTGTAAACTTGCTGTGCATGGAAACTCTGTTTATACTTAAATTGGACTTTGGAAGACTGAAATAATTTAATAGAAAAATACAGCTTACATTCCCAGGAGCTCTGAATGACCTGAAGATCATTCTGAAAAAAACAGAAATATAGGGACATATCCAAGGATGCAAACTGTTACAAAAATATTTTCAAAGTCAGCTAATAGAATACGTTTAGTTGCCTATTTGTTATGATAGTTTTGCAAATATGCTTTTTAAAACACACTTCTCAGTCCCACAAAACATGTTTTTATTTTTTTACTTGCGTTATCAGAACTGATGGTAAGCATTCTGCAACATAAGTGCTGCCTCATTTACTTCGTTGAGTTTCGTAATTGTGGGACCTGTGGGACATGAGAAGATAATGAACTTTCTTAGTGATGCAGTGGAAGTAGACTAGAAGAGAAAAAAACAGAAACAGATGCAAGAAATTTCAGATTATTCTCAATGTGATTGATATATTGACAAAATAATTTAATTTATGTAGCAACTAAAATAGCTGTACACTGGAACATCTGCATGGAAAGTGAACAGAAATCAGAGAGATCATGACCACGACAAATTGTGAGCTCTTGTTGCTCTTGAATCTAGAAAATCATTATCAGGAATCAGTAAGGGGAATCTAACCTAATGTTGCATAACGATGATCAAACTCCTATGAAAATCAGGCAATCATTACACCTAATAGTGATTTGTTTAAAAAAAATGGAAGTACAAAGGGAGAGGGTAATTATTTTGTAACTTTGTTGACTAAAAGAGCCAGAGGCGTCTAATGAAGCTGCGTTTATTCTTCTACCACGGGCCAGTGCATGGCCAGGTGACTGGAAGCTGACCCTGAGAGGGAAAGTTTGAGAAGCACCGAATGACACATTGCACTTAGCAATGAGTCTGTATTTGTACCTGCATTTTCCACACCACTGACATTTTGTCATAAAAACGCCACACAGGCAGATGTAAGAGATCGTGCTTTTACCAGCAAGGTCCTCATCCTGCAAAACCTTAAGTACAGCCAGGATCAGGATGACCTGTGGCAAAATTCAGCACAGAGGTTACATCAAGTCTTCAGAACAGTCCAGGTTTCTTTTTACTGCAGGGTACCCCATGAATTTTGGTGTAATGTGTGGAAATAACTCACCCCGACAGCATTCGCCTGCCTTTTGAGAAAAGAGCATCACAAATAGGTGGCTTTACGGAGTAAAGGAGACCAGGCCCATCTGTGCTGCTGCCGCGTCCCCCTTTTGGGGGTGAAACCCAGCATTTCGGCTCATTTCAGAGGGAAGGGGGCAGGAGGGTGCCGCAGCCCCGTCCCGTCACCGCTCCGCGGGTCGGCCTGCCAGGGCCGGCGCTGCCGGGCTCCATACCGCGCCGGAG
>NW_010547900.1:0-14858 GCF_000687285.1 Phaethon lepturus | reverse complement strand
CTTGTGACCGGCTGCACAAAGAATAATAACGTTAAAGGTTACTTGAATTTATGACTGACTCAAATCCATCTCTAGTGAAAATGAACACTATATCATGAGACTTTTTCAGGACTTAAGCGAAGGTTTTGTTCAGGCTATGTACTAGATATGCAACTTAGCTTCCATTTTTTTCCAGAAGAGACTTTCAATCCGTATTTTCCATTCTATTTTCTTTAAAACTTTCCTTCTATAAAAATATAAATTCTTACAAAACATTGTTGTCTCTCCAGTTCTGTAAGTTTATCCGGGTAGGTAAATTCTTCCTTTTCTATATTTTTATGCTGATGCGTGGACTCTGTAATGAGATTGCTTTATAGAGTACCATTGCAGCACAGAACAACTCTCCTTGAATTCTTTGAAACCAAACCGATCCTTATAGAGGACAGATTAAAGAGCTCTTTCAGAAAAGCAGAAACACCTAACAAAGGCTCATTCAACAGGAAAGTATTATAACAGTCTAATTCAACTAATTTTCAAGGTCTGAGATAACGATTCCAGCAAAATAACACTTCTTCAGACTCCTCACAACATTCAATAAGAGCATCAGCATTTCAGTTGGCATGAAGATTTCACTTTTGAAGAAAGTCTCCCAATTTCCCACACATCTTGTGCTCACATAGAAGAGCAGTTTTGGACTTCAAGGACTATATTTCATCCAGGTGAGATTCCAGTAAAAGACATGCTCTGTGACAGCACTCGGTGTAGTTCACTTGCTAATGGGCATGAAGTCCATGGTACCAGACTAAAACTAGCCTGAAGTAAAACCCCAGAAATAATTACAGTGTGGATTTCAGGTCCTCAATACCAATTGCTTCTCCCTGGAGCTTTGCTTTTCTTGGTCCTTACTACAGCCTGACATCCCTTCTTTGTTTGGCCTCACTAGAATAATGTGTCAGAATTGTTATGGTGGTTGGCAATTTGTGTAGCTTTGGAGGTGTAGTTTATGTTGCTGCTTAAGAACAATTAATGTGTCTGACTTCAGTATCCTAAAATGTTGCAAATTAGATTCTACTAATTTTAAGAATTAATTTTTGAATATAGTTACTTTTGGTTTGGTTTTCTTTTAAAATGGGTAAACGGGGCCAATTTCATCACATTATTAAGCGTGTCCAAGCTAAAGGGGATGGCACTACAGTATTTTGGCATTCATATTTTTGGCATATAGTATGTGCAAAGTTGCTTATTCTTTGAAACTAGACTATGTCACTGTCAATAGAGGAATTCAGTGCAGTGGACTGAGTGCATTGCAAATATACCTTAATGCATCTTGACAAATCCATCCTTGCCACAAATAAGTATAAGAAATAAAGTTCCTACTGTGAATGCTATACATATGTTTCAAAGCACTAAAATCTTTACAGAAACTACGTTATATAAAGCACAAAGTGATGTGGCAGCTGCAGACAAAAGTATCAGAGCATTTACCAAAAGGCAATATTAACTTATTATGACACAGATGGTTTCTTAATATTTTATGCATATAAAGCTACTGTAGATGGGAGCATTTCCATTACAGCTGATCTTCCCAGTTATGCTCAGTGATAATTTTCAGATGCCTATTATCTTGTTCACTATGAAAGGTATAGTAGGCATCTAAAATATGCATAAAATCAATTTTTGCCATGTTTTTTGATGCACGTAGCATTTTAATACAAAACAGAAAATCTTAAGATTACACAGTACATTGTGTGCAGAAAAACATTACATGCTAGATATCATTGTGGAATTAAAATAAGAGATTTCATTCAATTTTTTAGTGCAGAGAAGATAAGGGGAAAAAATTGCATGCTATTTCTCCTTCTCCCCATGTGAAGCAATAAAATCTATTAAGTACCTGGCCTATCTAGCAAACCCCGAGTTTGCTAATTGTGTTTACTGTACAGAAATGATTAAGAATGTCTGACTTAGTCCTTTCTGGAATTCTCCAGCATTGAAATAACTAGATACTCCTTTGCAGATGCAGGCAAGAAATAAAAAAAAGGAAGAACAAATAGACAATCTCCACCAAAGACCTTTTTGACTTATATTTCAGGTGACAAATACATTTCATATGTAGTTCACGTAAAGCACTGGAAAAAAACCCTATACTCCTGTGACATAAATCTTCAGCTTTTATGGACAACATCTACTGTGTTCTCCTAAAACTGAAAAACTACAAGTAATGGTCGAAATTGGTGTATTCTCAGTGGCCTTTCAGGAGTAATTTTGCCAACTCGTTTACCCATCTAATTTAACATCATCTTACAAAAACTTCAATGGGAAAGGGAATGGAACTGTTTTGAGGCAAGGAAATTTAAATCATGTGCTTATATATGGAAAATCAGTGCGTGTAACCTTCTGTTAGCAAGATCCTGAAATGAAAGACTTCTTAAAGTGAAAACATCAGTCCTGCTTTCTACAATGCAGACTTTTCAGAAAAAGTTTCTCAGTAACATAGGACATTAGCTTCTATTAAATAATCTGGTGTTAGACCATAGGTTGCAGAAAATAGCACAAAAAGAACATTAAAAAAAATCAACACCTTAAAACGTGCAGATCAGTAATATAATTCTCATACTCACTCGCTATTTTTTTTCTCATAGAACTGGATATTATTTTAGTATTTTTCCTTCATTCTTCTTTTGCAGACAGTTTCCTCTCTGATATAAAGCTAACTCAGTAGTGTCCTCAGAAGACTCATGTTCCACAGCCAAAGAGGGAAAACGCATCGAAATGAAACATTAAAAGCTGCTAAGAAGGAAAAAAAAGAATCTCCCAAGAGAAACACAATAAAAAACTTCCATATATTTTCTGTTTGTTGATATAAACAGAACATGGGATTTAACCTCTGTCACATCACATGTATTGCCTAAGTTTGCCTGTAGGATTCATCCTTCCTGAACCCCTTTTCATTTCTTCAGAAATCGCTTAGGTCACACATTTCCCTGAAGCGCAAACAGGTCTCCAGTTGCCGGTGATAGAGGAAACTAGTTCCTCGGTATCATCATACTGCAGTGATAGTAACCCTTCCGCTATGTACCCGTACGAGTCACCACAAGATAACAGTTGACAATCATGTTGAAAGAGGGAATATGACTAAATAAAACCAAAGGCTTCATGAAAGCAGAATTCAATATGCTTTGAATAAGCTTAAAGAACTGCCAGAAGTCCAACAGGCAGATCTCCAACTGACAAATTTTACAGTTAGAGAGAAAAATGTAATGATAAAGGAGAACCAGGAGTACCTTTCCTAAAAAGAACAGTTAAGGACAGATTTTCTAAGTGTGCAGGTGAAACAGAAGAGTGTTAAAATGTCACTTCCTTAAACCACAATTTTATTTTTTTTACTTCAAAGGCCAGAAATAAGAAAATGTTTTTAATTACCAAGGACAAGTAAAAAAGAATAGCACAAGTGCATACACAAAGTATAAAACCCAAGAGCACACAGACACAACAAAAAACATTGAAGTTAACTGAAATGATTCTGAAAGTGTATTAGTAGTAAGAGGGAAACATACATATAAAAAGAAGAGTAAAAGAAAAAAGAAAAGCTACTGATCTGCTACTATATGGAGGAGAAAAGCAAAAGGAAAATGGGGAAGGCCAAAAAGTTTAATCTCTTTCATGCTTCAGTCTGCACTAGTGACGTAACTGCAAGCAGGTTACCAGTACAGTTAATACCAATGAATCGGGGCAAAATAGAATCTCTCTAAAATATAGAAAGAACAATCTAGGACTATTTAGATAAGTTAAATATTTTCAAAACAGCTAGGGTGAATTTAGTCAATTAGAGGTCTGATTGAGCCATGTCAAAATTAATTCTCATTTATAATTCATTACAGTGGTGAAGCATCGGACAGAAAAGGGAAAACGTTGTGCCTGTCTGCATTTAAAAAACAGGAGGAGAAAACATGGGTCAGACAGTTACAGAGAAGTCTGGGTACTTTCCTGGAAAAATATTGGGACAAATAATCAAAGTAGTTGTAAACTTCTAAATGACGAGAAACAGAAGAGATTTGGCAAAAAGCCATCACCAGCAAAAAGCCCTGCGAACTAGATCAGTCTAATACTGATGTAATACTGATACAGGATGGAAAACAGTTTTCTACACTGGTTAGGTGTCCACCATTAGACAGGGATCATCAAGTCAGGTCCCTTCAGCGTCTGCACTGGTTCTCATACTGTTTGATGTTTTCAGCAACAGGATTATAGAGAGCACACTTATTCTTGTGAATAAGATACAGGAGTGCAGGAAGTTCTACAAGAACACAAAAGGAGTCAGAACAAGACAAATTCCCCCCAAAACTTCCCCAGAAAAATATGACTAATTAGAGAAGTAATCTAGAAAAGTGAAAGCAATTCAAAAGGAACACAGAAACTGAGAGGCACAAAGAAAATATAGTGAATACCCAACTAACAAGGAATCCTGAAGATTTGATCAGGAGGTTATGGCAGATCATAAGCTGTTTATGACTCAGTAAATGGCATGCCCTTAAAAGAAAGGGAACAATTTCCTGGGAGGCATAGAAGTATGCTGTGTTCCAGAAATAAGAGTTCATCTAGATATCACCTGAAATGTTGCACCTTGTTTTGATCAGTGCTGTTCAAGGAAAAGTTGAAGAATTTGCAAAAATAATTAAAAAAAAAAAATCAAGACCAAAAAAAGGATCAAATTTATTGGATAAATTAACAAATTAAATTTGTCCTACAAGAAGAGCTTAAATAAAGTGTTGATGCTTAGCCTACAGTACAAGCAGAAATAGAGAGGAGATTTAATAATAGTCTTAATGTACTAAAAGGAAGGAAAGAATCTGTTCACTGTTTTTACTTGGGATACCACAAGAATTAATGAGCTTAACTTACAGCTAAGGAGATTTAGGTTAGATATTCTGAAAATCTTTCTGGTTGTAAGAACACTTAAGCTCAGGGTAGATTTCCCTGGGGATGCTACAAAGACTTCATAACTGGAGATCTTTAAAAGCAGTTATGTACTCATCTGCCAGAGATGAAAAAAATACAGTTGATCCTGCTTTGAAGCAGGATGACAGACCAGATGACTAAGATCTCTACCTGCTCTTCTTCCTCTAAAGTAGAAAACTGATTTCCTAGAGTAGGATCTCAAATGGAGTAACTCCCAATGCGGGAGGTAAGTTTAATTTGGTGCATAAATTTCAATTACCCGCAGAGAGGGAAATAAGAAATCCTAACACTCTTATTCTTAACTGTGGGAAAGATAAGATGTCCAGGAAATTTAAAACAAATGGAAGGAATAATTTCCTAGTTGTCAGTTAAAGGCATTAAACAAGTGGTCCTCCTACTTTGCCTAAACTCTTTTCACACTTGTAGTTGCATAATGTTTGGTGTAGTCTCTATCCTCACATTGTTAAAAACCCATTCTTGTCAAAAATTTGAATTTCAGAGTGAGGAAATTTTTTATTTCTTGTAATATTTTCATATGACCTTTCCTCTTTATATCATCTATCTGGCTATCAGACACATCATACATACAGCATAGTCACAAATGGCAATTCAAGAAGATGCTGCTTTTTCTTTTCATAGGATAAAACTTGTGGTGAGAGTAAAGTGTTTAGCATCATCTTAACTGTGCTGATTTATTTTTTTTTTTTTTTTTAAGTCGACTTCATGTATATGTCCAAGCTGTAATTTGTTACGAAGTTGGGGGGGGGCGGGGATGTGACAAATATTCAAAATAGTCAAAGATTATTGAAGAAGATTTGAAACACTCCTTACCCACAGGCAGGTTATAAATTCACTGGACCACCTCTAGAAATTTCTCCAGGCTGAGCAGTATATCCTCTTGTTATAACAATCTTCATTCTGATCTACATTAGCCTAAAAGATTTCAACTGCCTCGGTGGCCTTTAGGTTGAAATTTCATAAATAGATGTCTAGAGTACCAGTCATTGATTGACCACAAATGTATTACATCTGTATACTTACCCAGCCGTAACATCCAATGGCATACATGGCCTAAACTAACTGTTTTTAGACTCTGTTTCCTTTAGGAGAAATTATAACAACTGAGGGCACACAAAGCTGCACCTAGTCTTCTAACTGAAGATGAGAAATCAGAAATATATAAAAATCTAATCTAGGTCTTCATAAGACAGGAATGAAACTTAAACTGAATATTCTTCTGATGCTAGAAAAAACTCTGACACCACAGAAAATCTATTTTGACAACTGGAGGAGTTAAACTCTAATTTCAGATGCGTGGCTGTCAAAGAAAAAAAACACAACTGTTTCTATGCCTACAGAGATTAGAATCTGGCAGATGATCTAAAAACCCAGCTAAATATTCTTTTTATAGAGTCACCTCCTGGTCCCCTTATTCATATAAGGAGTCTTGCAGCATTCAAGAACAATAAGGGGGATTTGGCTCATCTTCCTTTTCTGTTCAATAACATGCTGTAAGATAAAATCAACAGAGACAACCACATATTAAACTGAAGGTCACTCATATGGCAGGTAACTACTTACACTACAACATCTCCTGTTTATATACATCTCTGCTGTTAAGAGTGACTGCTTTTTCAACTATTGGCAATTTTTGAGTGTCATTTTCCAGGCCTGTCTTGAGGTATGGCAACAAGAAGTGGAGCAGCCCACTATAATAGAACTTGCCCTTTTTACAAAATAGTTTTGCATCTTCAAATACCAACATCAGAGATTTCTTGAGCCCTATGCTGTTATAATGCTTTGAGGAGCAGTTTTCCATCACCAGACTCTTGCTACAGGTCAAAAACCCCTTTCCATGACACATAGAAATATGCGGCACAAATTTTGAATAGAGGAAGGAATGATTTCTCATGGTTACATAGGCTGTAATCACAGCGGCTACACAAAACTACTGTCTGAAAATGTATTTATTTCCAAACATATTAGACACTTGTGGTAGTGTCTAGACTAGTGTGGTAGCATTTAGGTTGTGATCAAAACACAGGATAATCATTCTTACTTGCATCTTAGCAGTTGTGTGGTGCATGCACACCATCTTCACTGAGAGAGCACATCAAGGATGTGAATAGATTCCATGTCAATGTTTCACAGTCTTTCTAGATTTTGTATGAATTGAGCATTGCTTTGTTTATAATTGCCTTTTTGGACATTAGCACATACAGTGACAATCCACAAATGCTGGCATGAGAGGGGGACATGCCAGAGCCAACACAGGAACAAAGCACAGAGTAATTGCCACATCCTGGCACTGCGATGCCCAGTGGGAAAGGGCAATCTATTCCTCTATGTCAAGAGCAGTAGGGGAAGAGCCTGGTTCTTGTTTTAGTTTCCAATTATACTGTTTTCCCCAGTTGTGAGTGAAAACATAGATAAGATAGTTAACTGGATCAGAGTTCTCAGCCACAAACTAACTTCTTACCTCCTTTCCCAATTTAATAGCTCTAGGTACAAAGTGTAAGAGGAGAAGCACTTGCATTCATTTTTGCATACATGGACAAAGACCAAGAATAATCCTAAATGATTTGCTTTCAGTAGTGTCATATCTGTCCCTAAAATAAGTCCCAAAGACTCTGGCAAATGTTTGCTCTGCAAAGTGTTCCTGAATCCATTTGCTTCACCTCAAATAGCTCAAAGATTACATGCATCCTGATCTATATGCTGCTTTCTCCTCAATTTCTACATCACATTAGAGTTTTTCCCATTAATTGTTTTGGAAGAGTTTTAGAAGGCCTCTCAGAAATCTTATCACTTTAAGGAGCTTGTCCATCCCAAAGTATCATGCTCATTTCTTTGAATTTAGCTGCTACTTTCTGCAGAAACAGCCCTCTCCCTCCAGCACAATATGCCTTTGCGTGCACTAGACAGCAGCTAGTGGATTCTACCCATACTGATATTTCCAATGATGCAGCAAAGTCACCAAATCAAAGTTTCACATATACAGATTCCCCAAATCATCACTAGTCAGAACAAATCCATGTTGTCTTCTCTCTTCCTTTTCTCAGCTATTTTGTTCATATTTGTTAATATTGTTCATTTAACACTCGTTCAGCACTCACAGGTTTTATTCTCTCGTGTGTCAGCAACTCTCTACACCTGCAACACGTCTGCTATAAGGTATCAGGAGCAAGAGCAAGCACAGATGAAAGCTCAATCCCTCCTCCTGTTCCTGCTGCTGCTGCCTTGCCTCACCTCAGGTCTGTGCAAAATATTGCCTCCAGCCTCTATGCAGCACATAGCCAGCATCTGCACACTTCAGTTCCTTTTTATTCTTACTTTTTCCCCCCTCTCTCTTTCTCTCCTTTTAAGCAGCTGTGTTTCTGGAGTTTCCCTGGGGAAAATCTTAAACTTGAAAGGGCTTCTTAATAACCTTGCTCAGCCCTGCACACAGGAAATTAAGCCATTCTGCACATTCAGCATTTACCATTCTGTTCTGCAATCCAAAGTTCTCATACATACATACAGTTTGCAGCCATTTGGGGATTGACTCCTTCACCTTAGAGAAGTGCAGGTGAATTTTCATTTGTGTGTGAACTCTTTGCCTAGAGATGTGGGTAACAGTTCATATATTGAATACAAACGGCTCTGAATATGTCGCAGCCTCTTTGCATGACTGCCAAAGAGATCTGTCAGACAAACAAAACTCATACCAAGTGAAAACATAATTAAGAGCCTTTGACTCTCAGATTATTCTCCACTTGATTAAGTGTAATGAGTGCCCCCTTCCCTTTAAAAACAAAAAAGGCAACTTATTCTTCTCCCCCACACCCTCTTCTAGTGCACTGCAGTTTAGGGAATTTATTCATTAACCCTTCTAGTTGTTCTCCCTCTAGTCTAAGGGGCTGATACTTAGGGACACAATCCTCCTTTATTTACATACCAAGACTGAGAAACTGGCTGTCTAATTTGGCTACATCCCAAGCAGCCAGTCTGCAAAAAGCGCAGTCAAATTGCTCAGATGCTCTGTGAGTTTAGGAAGCATGGTGCCTGGCACTCGCCACAGTGCTCACAATAATTCCTGACCAGTCTGTTCATAAATCTTGCAGAAGGCTCAGACCAAATATTTTTCTTCTTCTATATTAAGAAAAATCAAAGACCAATGCTGATGTGTTTGCCATCCCATTTAAATTCATGTTTCCTTACACAAGTACAATTGCAGATAAAGAACTGTGCTTCTGTCCTGACAGTTAACATAGAAGAAACATTTACAAATGTTCACACATCCCACATGTGAGACGAGGCACATTTTTTGGCTTCAAAAAGAGACACACCGGGTGCACAAAGCCTTTGGTTCCCCAAATTCTCCACACTCAAACACCCATCCAGCACTTTGCTACTCTAACTCTCTGCACTTACTGCCACAGAGACCTTTTTCCAAGCTTCTAAAATGCTTTCATTAAAGTAACATCTCTGCATTGACATTTGTAAGTGCGGCAAGGTGTGCCCCTCTGAAGTAACCCATCCTTCCACTTCCCTCCTATGAATGAGTGACCCCTTCAAAACATGAGTATAGAAAGTTGGGGTGCTGTGCACCCAGGCTATTTGTTGATCACACTATATAGAACACACAAAACGCCAAAGGCTGGCTTAACTCTGCATGTGTTTCAGTGAGGTTTCTACTAGTTGCAGCAGGCCACTGAAAACACCTGCCTAAATTATTACCCACTGACAACATCTTCTGAACAAAAATTATAAAATTCTTTTAACTCTTTCTCTACCTCCTACACCTCCCTTCAAAGCTGCAGTAGGAAGCGCTGGGTAAGAAGGCTGCAGCACAATGCTAGCTGTTAATGCAGAGAGATGGATTTACTCCACACTTTTTTATTGCTTAAGCAGTTTCTGCAGCAGAGAGGCAGAGAAGGCTGGCAAGACCAAGGAAGGAGAACTGGAAATTCTTTCCTCTACTTGTAGCAGAGCTACATCTACCAACATATGACTCAAAGATGAATTAAGATGAATTAAGCACCAATGTGCCACAAAAATACTTAATTGAGCTGTCCCGTGACTCCTATATAGTAAGCTCCCTCCATCCATTTAGCCATAAGTTGGGGGGAGGGGGTCCAATTAATTGATGTGAATCAGATTCTGAAAAAAATTGAGAGTGTCAACTCAAAAACTGCTGTGAGATAACTGTTTTTTTACAACCGTTTCACAAATATAAATAAAAGACTACCATGTTAATTTTATTTTACTAGATTCTGTGGAATCCAAAAGAACCAGACCAAAGAATTCCTAGGTAAGAAGATCCAAATGGTTTTAGAGAAGATTTATTACAAGAGGTTTACAACTGTCCTGAAAGTTTAATACTTAATCTAACACAAAGAAACTGCATTGTTGTGTTCTGTCAGCCAGATGAGTACATGCGTCAACTTCAGCATCCATGAGATGAACACAACTCCAAATCCCTATCTAGCCATAGATACCAACAGCTCTCGGCTTCTAATTTAAGACAAAAGAAGAGGAAGGTAGGCAAATTAAAACTTCCCCCCCCACACACAAAAAAAAAATCACATTCTTTATTAGGAAAGCAATGATGCTGATGTACTGCAGTTACAGAATGTGAAGCACGTGGGATGCATCTCTGTGCAAGGAGTTTGCTGAAATGATGACTTAAATTATTACAGGATCACAGACTGCATTCAAGATTCACAGTAGTGAGTTTCAAGAATAATAACCAAATGCAGAGCTAAAAGTTAGCTTTTAGTTAATAAAAAAAAAGCTGACAAATAGCACATATAGAAAATACAAACCCAAAGTACCACTTAAGGACTAAGCCCATTACCAAACCCCTTTTCACGCTGTAGTGTTTTGGAACATTCACAAATCCAAGGAAAAATGTTCATTTTCAGCCTTGACAAGCTTCCCCTACAACAGAACTACCAATAGCCTTGCTACAGCTGGATGCTTGTTTCCCACATAAATACAGCAATCATAAATTGAAAGAGTTCAACATTTGTTTTCATTCTGTGCTAAAAAATACTCAAGAGCACCAAGAGAAGAGCCTGGCATACTTGTTGCAGAGCCAGCAGTCACCACTAACTCAAGTGCTCTCTTAACATTCTCTGAGGCACTGCATCTGCCGGAAGGCCAGTGCCTGCAGAACTGCTGCTGACGTATAATTAAATGAAAAATGAGCACTTCCTTAGAGCCAAGGGATTTCCCTTGTTCTCCAGAAAAGCTGAGGATTTTATAAACACAGAAATTCCCTATCTTTTGTCAGGTGGATCCAGCAACAAAATTTCACATGCAAAGTTGTAGTCTCCTTCACAGATTTGGCATTTTTGTTTCACTTATTTTTAAATAAGAACAGTTATCTTGGAATATTATTTAAAAGAAAGAAGAATTAATTAGTTCAGCCATCAAGTGGAGGTTGTACATACTCTTTACTTAAGAAATGCACTGTAAAGGAGTGATTAAAATATTAAGTTACTATGGCTACCTTCATACCGCAAGACAAGGAAAACTTGCACTCAAGATAAAGAAACAAGCCACTATTAATGTATGGGGGTTTTCAGTATTTTCAGAAGGAAAGCCTGCTTAAGAAGAAACAATTATGTGTTGGTCCAAATAGGGTTTTTTTTCTTATACATCACACAATTTCCTTTTTTTTTGTTTGTAGGTAAAGGGATGAGTATCTACTGTTTCCTTCAGTATTCAATGATTTCCACAAAGCACTGAATTCTTCAAGTTTCTGTTCCAATATTTGAGACTAAGAAAAACACAACAGAAAGAACTTCTTTACCGCTGCTGTAATTGCAGCTCTGCAATATTAGACTAAGGTTTAAAAGAAAAGTTTTTTTCAAAACAGGACATTGTGGAGATGTTTCATAAACAAGAAACAAATGTAAAATTGTAGAGGCACTTTACAATGTAGGTGAAGTAAAGTTGTTAGAGGAAAATGCATATTTGTTGATTGTACTGTATGGAACAGTTATTACGAAACACCGTATCATAATCTTCCATTAAAGCTTCTTGAATACTTGAATGAACTACTAGGAACACAACAGACCTGATTCAATAAGTGAAAATTGTGGAAACATTGTCAGATGCCAACATTTAAAGTCATTAAAGCCACACACTTGACAGAAATGTGGTCATATTTATGAAGCTTTTTGTTTTAATGCCTTAGATTAATTTTTCCTACTAATATAAATCTGGGAAAAGACTAAAACAACTAGAAAGCTCTTAGAGAATGAGTTCTTTATCTCATAGTATGCCAGCTCAATTCCTTTATTAGAATGTTGACTATCTCAACTCATTATCAGTGACCCAAGAAAATTATTATATTTAAAAAATAATTTTAAACTCTTACACTGCAATCCCACATAACCCGAAAGACTTGTGCATTCATTCTGAAAATGGAGAAGAAGAAACAAAGGCGAAGAACCACCTTTCTGCTTTGCCATAAGGTCTACGGCCAGGTCCTGCTGGGCTAGGTGGCAGTACAAAAACCTAAACTGGTGAGTTAAGCATCAGTAAAGAAGATAAAACAATGAAGCAAGAACTAGAGAGAAGCAGGAAGCAAGGCTGGCTTGCTGATGATGGCTAGAGAAACTCTTACTCATCAGAAAGCAAGCTTTGAAATCTCTGTGATCTGTGAAACACAGCATGTGAACCATCACTGATCAGATCTGCAAGGGCAATTACACGAGGAAGAAAGTTTTGACTTTTCAAAGTATAAAATAGGGAAAGTACATATGTTTGTTCTTTCTGTTGTGTTTGAAAACTGGGATCAGAGTAAATGCTCATATTCCAGTTGTACTGCTTTTGATTATAATGAACCAACTAAGAACCTATTTGCTAAGGAACTACATGCTTTAAATTTAAGATGAAACAATCCATTGTTAAAAAACAGAGTGCACAAAGTCTCATTAAGAGGGCTTTTTTCCCCTTTCCCTTGTGCTTTTAAATGACAGCATAACAGCTTCCAAATAAATGAAGAAAACACATTTACTAGGAGCTACAAGTGAAAAGACTGTATGTTATGATTGATGGCCAATTCTCTCCAAAGCTTCAGTGGAGGGTTATGACATCCATTATTGCAAATCCCATACACCACCGATGCAGAAAAAACAAAAACACTTACTGGATGCCATACAAGAACAGTCCAGCCAACAGAACTTTAATCACCATAAAGTATGGAAATGTACTGTCATTTTAATAAAAACGTTAAGTAAGTTGTAAGAAGGCTCTCTCAAACAAGCACCACAAGTGTTTTAGTGGTAATAAAAGATCAGAGTCAAGATAAAAATCACGTATAAAGACTCCATTTCTTTTTCTGAAGTATTAAAAGCACATTATTAGAACTGAAAGAATTTGAGAGAAAAGTGATCTTTCACCTTTGTATTTTTCATTTACTTCATGTGTTACATTTACTTTATGCATGAAATCTTTTTTTCCTCTTATCCGTTTCTTTTAAGGTTGAGACTGCAAGCCAAATGTTTAGATGATCAACATGTTTAATAAAAATTTTCACTCTAAACTGCTACCAGTTATACATGCAAACTGCACAAAGTGTAATGAAGTACACTAAAGTACACAGAAATTAAGCCAGTGCACAAACCTGTGCAGTACTGGAAAAGCAGACTCTTACAGTTCAAGCTCTCTCTGATGCCTCACAAAAGGAACCATCTCCTCCACCTTCTGAAGAACTGCTCTACAGATGTTCAAAGTACAGTCACTGTTTTATAAGACAACACGAGCCTTCACACAGGGAACACTGTCCATTGTACCTAATATTGCAAGGATGGGCAATTGGGATATTTAAAAAAAAAAAAAAAACCAAAAGAAGAGTAGAAGTCTTCCCTCAATAATGTTTGGAAAACCTACTGGGCTCCCAAAAGGGCAGAGTCTTCCAGGCTGGTTGTTTTGTTGTTTATTCTATTCTAAAAATTATACTTTTCTATTTTCTGCACAAATTCTATAAACACAAGTGTAAGCTACTTATATCTATAGAAAAACTTACAGGTGAATTAATGTACTGCAAGCCACCAGATAAAGAGCTGGTCATCCTGTGTAGCTGCTCCAGCTCCTGGAATTTAATACTCAAGCAATTGCCCATAACGGAAAGAATTTTCCGAAGAACTAGATGCAAGTTTTTGAAAAGAAAATGAAACAAACCCACATTAAAACATAAAAAATGTTATATTTATATATACATACACACACACACACATATATATATATATATTAAAAAAATGGTGCCATAAGCAAGATGAACTTTTGTGGAAAGTTTTTCCAGGCCATTGAGAAACCCGAAGTGGAAAGCGTGATACAGAGAAAATTAAGAATATTTGTACACCAGCACCTGACTTCAGCAAAAGGTATGCAGTACTTGAAAAAATTTTGGGTAGTCTCCCTGTGAAAATCTAGTGTTAAGAGATGATAACACCTCTAGTCAAATTTGTAAGTCTTGGACACGGGTCCTCAGAACTCTTGGGTGTTCCACTGAAGTGCTATTCCTGGAGAAGAAAGACCTCCTGTACATTTATTTGAAGTAGAAATGCCAAGTGATAGAAGTCCAGTTCGCTGAAAAATTCAGTAACAATGAAAGGCTCTTCTGAATTTCAGTTCATTTGAATACTTCATGCTAACACAAATCCCCCTAAAGATGAAGGTAATCATATTAAAGCCTCTATGAATATAGCCAATAGGGATCACAGTGGGTCTGAGTTACCATCAGATAATTCTTTCATCATGAAACATAGAAAAATAAAAACTGTTTAAGTTTTCAGCTGAGATGCCTTTAAGAAATTAAGATGCCATTAGAGATGAACAGATGAATGAAGAACCTTATTTACATATAACACATTGTGTAAAAATCCCTGTACTGAATAACAGTGCCAAAGAATTGGGGCGGGGGG
>NW_010547899.1:0-18270 GCF_000687285.1 Phaethon lepturus | reverse complement strand
AGAAATGGAGGAGTGGGGGAAAAGCTAGGGGAGCAGAATTGGGGGGTAGAATAGAGTGGGGAAGTATGGAGGTCTTTGGGACTTTGGAGGTGGGAAAAGGGTCCAGAATGGAGTGAGAAGCATGAGGCAGAGAGAGGCTTTGGGAGCCGTGCTGAGATGGTGAAGAAGGTTTCTGGGAAGATGGGGAGATGCTGGGGGACATGGCGGGTTGCGGGGAGGTGAAGCCTCCTTGAGCCATGTTAAGAGGAGGCGGCACTCCTGAAGCTCCCCTTTGGGTCAGCGGCGTTGCTGTCAAGCAAGGGACAAACCCAAAGGCGTGAGGAGCCAGACCGACTGCGTGGTTGTTTGTAGGGAGTTCCTGTGTCTGGGAGCGTTGTTTAGTTCTGGCTCTGAACTTGGCTGGATTGTAGACTGGAGGGTTTTTTTGTTTCCTTTTATAAGGCTGGGGAAGCACTGCTTTGGGGCTATATAATCATCCCGTTGGGGTAGGGAAGTAATGGGGTGCTAGGGTTGGCCAAATCCCAAGCTGGGGATCTTGTGTGGCTTCCCTGCTTCTACCCTGTAGTCTGTGGGAGAAACCAGAGTTGCGTCACCTCTGCACGTCCACAGCTGCCCCCTTTCTGGAGGGACAACTTGGTGTCTTGGTGCTAGGGGAGCTCATTTTTAATAGAGTCTGTGATCACTCTCTGTGAAAGGTATTGTGCAATTCTCTATTTCATTGTGGTTTTTAGTCTGTGAAATCAAATAAAACCTATTTCTCTCTACTTTTTCCTGATAAGTGGATGTGCTCAATGTTCAAGCAGTAAAGCAGGCTCTTTTAAGCTGCTGTATGTGTCAGACATGTAGTGAGGGCTTTTACGTCTCTAGAAAAGTAAATCTAAGCAGTAGGTTTGCAACTTGTAATGACAGTCGTGCGGGGTCTCTGACTCAGCCGGTGTCTTCGGGAGGGCAGGGTGAGGAGGAGTCTGGGTTAGAGCTCTGGGTGCAGTGAAACTGAGCCTGATTTCACTGCACCACTGATCTCTGTGCAACACCATCATATCAGGATACAAGGGTATGCTGGAGCCCTGGGCCCTAGAATGCCTGGTTTAAACTTAAAGAGTGCTTTTAAGGAGTGCCAGAATGCCATACGTGTGCATGCGACCTAGATGTTGAAAGAAAATGGTCTCTGTGTCCAAACTTATCCCTGTCCTTGGAATATAACGTTGTTCACAAAGCAGCTCGTCATTCTGTGAACAAGGTATAATCTTTAAAGGTATGTGATGATGTCTTAAATATGAAATAACCGGTCATTATGTTTGAAAATGCTAAGCGGAGATACTATCCTTGTAGTCTTCATTGCACAGTAACTACATGAAGTTAGCATTATACACTCTTGTCTATAGCTGCCCTCACTAATTTACTCTGTGGTGAGGTTTTAGTGCCTCGTTTCCCCCGGTCTTTTACAAGCAGCTGGCAAACATCCACAGCGTGTCCGAGGGTGAAAGTGTGCCTTTATTGTCAGGGAAGGCATAATCTGCAGTTGTGGGAGGCCAGTTTGTTAGGGTCTTTTATCTTCCCTGCAGGGAGGTTAGAGCAGCGCAATCTAGTGCAGTAATTCCCTGAAGGGAGGTCCCTGGGTGCTGTTTCGGGTGGCGTGTGGGTCTCTTCCTTGAGCCACAAATTTCAGATGGCAGGGGGGCATCTGATGCTGGAGATGAAACCTGTGCTGCAGGGAAGGGTCTAGGTGGGATGCAGAGGTTGGGGAAAAGGTCATTGGGTGTTTTAAGGGTCCTTCATGGAAATCCCAGGGGGTGCTGAGGGTGTGTGCGAGGGTTTCGACTTGAACAGTAACTTCTCCTTTATTAACTCCCCATGTAGGGACTTGCTTAACCCTAGCAGACAGGAAGAAGTATCTGTGAAGTTCACACGCTCTTAATCTGCACTGACGTCCAGGAGCAGACAAGCTCGTCTGCAGCTCTGTAGGACTCGTGGTGGGATGTGTTTAGCAGAGTGAACATGAACAAGCTCTGGAAGTCAGGGTTTGCCCAGGCATTTTGCTGACAGCCTGAGGTGAAGATGATGATGGTTTTTCAAAGCTTCATGTAGTTTTGTGCTTGTATTTTCTAGATAGGCTCTTAAGCATCTCTTACTGAGTTCCCCAAAGCTTGAGTTAACCTGATTTTACTGTAGGGATAGTTGCCCCAGTAATATATCTTCATGTGAAGAACACCCCATTTCACCATCACACCATGCACAGGTAATCTCCAGCAGCAGAATTGTTTGGGTATGGGGTTTGCAACTACTTTGGCTGAAAATAGGGCCATGTCCACAGGAGGAAGAACTAGAGCTGTGTGCTGTGAGGAAGTAGCAGTTTCTCCTGAATGTAAAAATTGGTGATGAAATATTAATGCTCCCAACTGAGTCACCAGCCAGACCGGATTGGGTCTCCTGCTTCCTAAACTGATCGGGAGTTGTACAACTACATGAACAACTTAGTCTGGTTTCCCAAGAAAATGAGGCTTGCGTGATTTTGCTGCTGTGTGTGGCTGTCTGCATGTTTCCCGCTGTTGGAAACTTGAGTCTGCCTCTCACAGACAAATAGGCAGGAGGCAGAAATCTGAAAGTTAAATTTCTCTAAGTTTCATGAAAATAAGTACCCAGGGAGAGGAGGGGGGAAAAAACAGTTAGTGGTGCCTACTGCAGGGAAGTGCAGCATGAGCTCAGTTTTTGCTAGGTAGGAGAAAATCTGCGTGGGGAGATGACCCGTGGGATGTATTTGCAGGAAGGTAACTTCATTAACGTGTGTACCCATAGAATAGCTCGTCAGGCGTGTTGCGTGGGTGAGTGGTTGGTAGGGACTGGGATTCTTCTGAAGGATTTCAAGCAATAATAAAGGGTGAAAATAATTGAGAAGCTGTAAAACTACAGCTGCACTGGCGCTTGCTTTTTGACAGAACTAGCTGCTTTGTATCTCATTTCTGTTGGGTAACTAGTAAGAAACTGAGGCAAAGAGGCTACATGCTCTGTCTGATGAGTCATTGTCTGAGCTGGGATTAGACCTGCGTGGCTCTTGGTGTGCGGGTTTCCGCTCAGTGCGGTTGCATTTCTCTGTGAAATAAGTGTGAGATACCATAGTGGATCTGAACCACCTGGAGAGGACATTGGAGAGCTGGCATTAGCTGAGTGAAGGACACACAGACGTGGTGCCCAAAGCTCCTCCTGCCCAAGAAAGCTGGAGCTCCCTCCTCTTAACTTGTGCAGTGTGATGTTAATTGCTCAGGCTCTACCTGCATTGCCGAATGGGCCTTAAAAAATTCCTTGTCTGGCCATACCCCAATTTCCAAATGCCTGTCTTATTTGAGCCTAGGATAAAGTTTTCTGGAATCCATGGAGATACCTGTGCAAGCAAGACGGGAGACCCTGTCCCCTGTGAACAGATGCACTGCTAAAGGACAGACAAAATGACAGACGACCTGGTGGCTCTTGTGGCTCGACTGTGATTCTGTTTGAAGGAATTCATAGTTCTCCCTGCTGCTGCTGTAACAAAATCCTTTCTGCTCCCAGGTGATGTTGGAAACTACTATTATGGCCAAGGGCATCCAATGAAACCCCACAGGATCCGGATGACCCACAACCTACTGCTGAACTATGGCCTCTACAGGAAGATGGAGATATATGTAAGTGTAGGGCTGGTCATGAAGAGAAATAGGTATGAAAGGTCTTAGTTTATGTGTCAGGTTTTAATTTTGATGCTTCAGACCTCTAAGTTCTCTGTTCATGAGCCAAGGAGGAAAGGAAAAAAAAAAACCCAAACAATTGTGCTGATGTATTTGTGCTTTCTTCTGATTGTCTCTAGTGAGATGTTCTTTGCTTCAGATAAGCTTTGGAGATTGGAAAATTGCTTTTTTTCCTGTAACTTAAGTATGTTCTTTGTCTAGATATGCAATACATTCCAGTCTCCAGCAATGGCACTTGCCTTAGAAAATAAGTTTCTCTTGTTTAATGCTGCTGTTTTGATTTTTTTGTGGTTCCTAGGGGTAAATCTGAGGTTGGGAATGGGAACTGGGGAGAGAGATGTGTTTCAAAACAAGCCTTGCTCTTTTTTTGTCCTTGCAGCGCCCTCACAAAGCAAATGCAGAAGAAATGACCAAGTACCACAGTGATGACTACATAAAATTTCTGAGATCTATTCGCCCAGATAACATGTCTGAGTACAGCAAGCAGATGCAAAGATGTAAGCTACGCTTGTAGAGCTGTAGTTCCTGCCAGTGTTAAAATTTTAGTTCTGAGAATCCTAGGCCAGTTTTAGACGTTTGTGATAAAAAGAGTAGGAAGAACCACGGGAAATTGTCTTTCTCTTGACTTTGATTTTTCTGGTAAATTGACCGTTTAAAAATGGGTCCCTCTGTCAAGCCAATATTTCCAAAGAGCTGAGGAAAAGCCTTTGACCTGGCTGCCTTTTTTTGGTCTTGTGTTTTGATGGAAACTCTTCTAAGTTGCCTTCCTGGCTCAGAGGTGACTGAACTATTCCATTTATGAGCTGCATGTATTTTGTGTAATTGCTTATCTTTAACCAGAGGTATTGGGGTGGAAAAGGCTTGTGCAATTTAAAAGAAACAAACAGAAAAACGCCTCAACTAATCAATTGTGTCCAAAATCTGCTGTAACTCTGAAGGATTTTCAGGGCAATGGCAATTTGGAAGTGGGGGAGAGTTGAGATGCACAATGATACCTATCTACTTTATTTTAGAATGGTTTATTTAGTGAGCTAACCTCTCCAGTCCATGGCAGGGCTCTTTAATGGTGACTTTGATGTTGCAGAAGCCTTTTTTTTTTTGTCTCTCTGCAGCTCTGAGATGATGTTCTTTGGCAATAACTGTGTCAAACTAGGTTTCTAGCAAGTATAGACAAATACTGGAGACGGCTCAAGGTTCGTTTAGACAGTATTTTGATCTCGCACACTGCAGTTCTTCAGAGCAGAACTAAATGTAATCTCCAATTTAGAAGAAATATGGGTCTCAAGTCTGAAGTTGAGGCACTTGGAAATCTGGTATGAGCTGAAGGGGACAGATAGTAAGGCACAAACATGTTAAAAGGAAAGGGTAATATGGTTCATGAGAAATATACATTGAAAGACTTCCTACAGTAAATTATATGCCTTAATATACCAAATGACATATACCAAAGTACATATTTACACAAACTGAACTGTTTACCCCTGAAGCAGATACGACTCATAAACACCCACACTACTTTCTCTGGTAGTCAAAGTTTTCTGTACTGTAATTCCACAGAATTATTTTTAACTGAAGGAGGCAAAATATGAAAATTAATCTTAAACATGCGGAGGACAGCTTTTCTTCAACAAGACCTGCAAAATAGTAGCCCCTGTGTAGCTAGAGAACTAGCACAGGAGGCTCAGAACAAAGATTAAGGATATAGGAGACAAGGTCACCGCTGCCAAGTACAGTGGCAGGTCTCTAGCCTGCTTGGTGCTTCAGCTTTCCTTTTGAGGGAAGGCTGGCTGCTGTGATTTCCATAAGGATGGTTCCACCTTTAATGCTGGGCTCTCTCTGGTTGCACTCTCCCAAATAGGGAGTTCCTCACCCACCCACTACAAGAAGGAGCATCTGTGCCTTTCATGTTCCACCAGAGCTTTATGCCTATAGTCAAGTCATTGACCCCTGTTATTAATATCCCTCCTTAGTAGTCCTGGCTGCGTTGAATCTCCTGGTGGGAAAAAGCCCAGTTGGCTTCTGTTTACACAGCAGCTCCTCTCTTTGCCAGGTATAGCAGAGGGATGCCCTCAAATGCTGTCAGTGCTGCCCACAAAGTTCTGAGGGGCAGTAAAGGTAATGAACAGTCTCCAATTTCATTCTGCTAATGCCATGTTGCCCGCCCGAGGACTTGGGAAGACTACTTTTTAACCTAAAGGGCAAGAAGTTTAATTTGTTGTAATGGGAAGCATGCAGAAATTGATGACTTAAACTCTACTCAACAGGGAAAGGTTCCAACCACCTCTCTGAATTAATTATTCAAACTCTAGCAGTTGCCACGCCCTGCTGAAACAATTGGAAAGCGGGAACAATTACTTCCTTCTGGGTCTCCTGGGTATTGTCCTTGTCAGAGATCGAGATCCCTGTCCCGAACTGGGACCGTTCAAACTCCCTTATCACACAGTCTTTGTGGAGACCAATGAGTTTCTAATGCTGCAAGAACTGTGTTGTTTGTGCCTTTCTCATTAAGCACAGAAGTAAACGTTCTACAGAATTTTTTTTGTTTGTAAAAGCAAATCTTGCAAAAATCTAGATTCAGTACAAGTCTGCTGTTACTGGTTTTATTTTTAATCATGAAACTATTTACAGTAGAAATTTATCTAGGCCAAAACTACAGTACTACTGAGAAGTTAAAAACCGGCTGTCCAATGTGAAGTAAAAGGAACGTACGAAGTGTAACAGAACAGATGTGGATGTGAACTTCTTGTCCAGAACACCCTGCTATCTACCATCTCCCCACTTTCTCCTGCAGCGCTGGCACTGTTTGCTTTCTCAAATCCTCGTCAGCAATACAGCAGGAAACGGGAGTAAAAACCTTTCCCACTTGCTGTGGGGTTGTGTAATGGAGCTCAGTGACAGCTCTGTAGTCAGAAACAGCCAGAAGGCACGGTGCCCGGGCTGCAGCGTGGCCCACGCTGGGTAGTGAGGGGTGCTGGCCCCCATTTTGCACAGCCTGCGTGTGCCCGTGGTGACCAGCATGTGCTGCCAGAGCACAATACTGTCAATGTGCTGCCTCAACAGAGCGCCGCTTGAGTTGCTGCTGAGGATGTGTATCAGTATTACGCAGCTCTTGATAGCATCTCCCCTCCGCCCACTCATTTTCCAACATGATTGACTGGTTTCTGGATCCCTCGTAGCGCACCCCAGTAGATGGCATGCTGCTCTCACCAGAGCTCCTGCGACCTGCCTTCCTGGTTTCTTACAAGTCAGGAGCATCTTCCCTACAGCAACAAGCTTTTTCCCTCATCAGGCCATCCTCAGGTTGATTACGTTAATGTTTTATTACTTGTGTGTGCTATTTTGTCATATAAAACGTTTGATTGCTTATCCGGTTAGCTTTTAAAATCGGAGTGGTGGTATAAGCTTTGCCATTTATTTGTGGTTTTGTCTTACTAACTCTTTTGTACTCTTCTTGAAGTTAATGTGGGGGAAGACTGCCCTGTGTTTGATGGGTTGTTTGAGTTTTGTCAGCTCTCTGCTGGAGGCTCAGTTGGTAAGCTCACAGTTGTATGTTCTTTTCTTTTTCTCTTAAGCGAATGTATGTAATGTAGCTCCATCCAGAAAATAAATTGTTGTAGGTGGTGGTGGGGAAGGCCTGTGAACCTATTTCCCATTTTCTTAATAATTAGATCCAGATTTCTTCCCATATAAGGGTTCAAGCCTTGCGTATTGACAGGTCCCTCTACATTTGTTAAGCATATCTTCGCTAGTTCAAGTTACTTCACTGAATACGTGAAGGACTCTGTAAGTGGTATAACAACATTGCCAGCAAAGACTTAAAACCATAGCAGCAAAAGGGGTTTTATTAAAAAAAAAAAAAAAAAAAAAAAAGTTTTACATTTACGGATGAAAAAGTTGTAAAAACCTTGTTCTGGGCGGGCATAACCTGGAAAGGAAAGAAAAGGGTTACTTTATCTGTTGTTTTTAACAAAAAGCCACTGTCTCTGGACAGAAGGCAAAATAGAACCTGAAAGGTTTCAGTAAGCTCCCTGAAGGCTGGAGCATTTAAAATGCTTTCACTATTTTCAAATACTTTGTTGCAGAAATACTCGATAGTGCGGAACTGTGTTACTGCGCATAGGCGTTAAAGCTTTGTGGCTGCTACTCCCACAATGACATCTAGAAGCCTTTATTTCCTGTAACAGTGTTCAGCAGTACATACGAGTCCTGACTGCAGCATTTTTTGAAGTAGCTATGCGCTCTGGTCCCAAGGCTGCAGATTCCACAGACTATATCATTTGTTTTGATTCTGGGAGACTTGCAGAATCTGCAGAAAGTTTATGAAGGGGCTGGGGGAAGAGAACTCCTTTTGCCTAAATGCATATTCAGTGAATGGCCTAAATATATGTTGGATAAAGCCTTTCATTAAAATCTTTTGTCCGGGGCACTGAGAAATCTAAGTTGTCTTCAACTGTGACCCCAGCTAGAATGCTGTGGACTTGTTTGGGCAGATTTAATGCTGTGAGGCAAAAGTGGGAAGTGATGAGAAGTGTGTGCAGGCAAAACAGAGGCTGCATTTCTCTTCTCTTGCCTTTTGTGAGTTTGTTGAGACATCCAGTGTTAAACCTTTGGGCTTGTGCTTTGTAAAGTACCCAAATGCAGACATAAGCAATGATGTGATCATAAGGGACCTGTGCTTTACCCCTCAGTCTCTGTCATGGGGCCTTTGCTCTCATGCTAACATTTCGTAATTCTCCCAACAGCCAGTGCTGTGAAGCTGAACAAGCAACAGACAGATATTGCTGTGAATTGGGCGGGAGGCCTTCACCATGCTAAAAAGTCAGAAGCTTCTGGCTTCTGTTACGTCAACGATATCGTCTTGGCTATCTTGGAGCTCCTAAAGTACGAGCAGTAATATTTATGCCTTCTGTTTGTCTGTTCTGCTGCATTTCCTCTAAGTCCGTAGCACTTTCTTTCCAGTCTTCTCTTTTTGTTTCTCTTTTTTTAGCTGTGTTTTCCTGGGAGGGCTTAATCAGCTCTCTTTTGGGATGTAGTACCGTTTCTCCCAAAGGGGTAGCAGTAGCACTGCGCGGGAGGCAGAAGGCTTGGAGCGTTGTGTGGTTGCTCTTAGGCCCTTCTCTCCTCCATCCATCCTGGAAGAGGGCGTACAGCTATAGTATGTGACAGATTTTGGCTCAAGGTAAACCTCAGTTTGGAGCCAAGGAGGCTTGGACGTAAAAAATGCAGTCGGTTGGCTGAATCTAATTAAACCAAGTTGAGTCTGCCTTCAAAGATCGGTTGCAGCAGCAAAAGCCACTTTCTTTTCCTCTGTCGTTCTGTTCCGCTGCTGACCAAGGCACATGTCCATTCTCCACAGCTTTTTTGCCTGTAGACTCCAGAGCAAGCTGGCTGGTAGCTGTGCAGCCTGAGGATTAGCACCAAGTTCTTTCCTCTCCTCCCATTTGCTCTGCTAGTGAAGGCAGTTTCTGCTCTGAAGAAATGCAGCGTTTTGACTCCTTTCTGATCCTAGGTATCACCAGAGAGTGCTGTATATTGACATTGATATTCACCATGGAGATGGCGTGGAGGAAGCCTTTTATACCACAGACCGTGTCATGACCGTGTCCTTTCATAAGTACGGAGAATACTTCCCAGGAACAGGGGACCTGCGGGTGAGAATGAAGGCTTAGCAGAAAATTATCCTGAAATTTGGTCTCTTCCATCGGTTTGCTGTCATACTAATTTAACTAAAATCACTGCTCTCCTGGTTTTTCCTGCTCTCAGAGTGCCATCCTTTTTCTGAGGGGAGAGGTGTATATGTGAGGCAGCTGGCTCAGCTCTTGGAGTGGGTGCTTTGTTCATGGCCCGTATAGTAATAAAAACAAGGCTTTGATATTGGTCTCTTAGCAGCCTTCTGGTGGGATTATGCTCAGAAAAGTGACTCTGAAGGTGGTGTGTTGGTCATCTGTAGCCGCTTGCAAACTAAGTTTGGTCACACAAGCTTTTAGGTGAAAGTTTATGAGGGAGTACTCTGTGTGTTCATTTATCTGGTTGGCGTTTCCTCCTGTGAGTCAGTTCTGCATGTTAATGAACCATGGTGTTAACTGTGGCACTTTTTCAAGCTAGGTACAGGTGTGGTTCACTTTGTGACTTCTGACATTGCCAGCATGCTGTTCTAAGGGCTGAAAGGTTCTTTACGCTTTTTATGTGCTTTTTATTGGAATTACATTTTTCTGATCTAAATTCTCTTGCCTTCCATTTGTGAGTTGTACTTTTTCAGCCTGCCCAGAGTTTGGCGCTGGTGATATCACCTTGTGTGCAGCTGCAGTCTTCTTTCCTGGTGCAGCCGCTCTGCACCAGAAATGAAATAATTATTTTTAATAAAATACTTGGGTATGAGAGAGATAATGGAAATGTAAAAATATATATATTATTCCAAAGTAAAAATAGATTCCTTCAGTTACTAGACTGCACCGTCAGCCCAAACTGGTATTTTGGGCTGTGTGTCTCTGCAGTGTACAGGTTTGGAACTAGAATTGTAGCTGCCGGTTTTATTGATGTGTAAAAGAGAGGCTTTTGCCAGTGAAATGAGAGCCTGTGTGCTCAGAGCAAGATGTAGTAGTAGATTTTTCTTCTCTGAACACTGAGAGCCAAATGCACCCATCTATGCCAACTAAGCTGATGTTGGAGTCAACGAACTCTTGCTGCCTTCTGCCAGGACAGTATTTGTCCGTGAGAGCCTAGGCTTGCATTCAGATTACACTGATGGAATCCCAGACTTCCCTTCCCAATTTGGTGCACAATTTATGTGTTGCAGTTGGTTCTCTGGTGACTTGTGGTCTCTCCTGTCTTTAACAGGATATTGGTGCAGGCAAAGGCAAGTACTACGCTGTCAACTATCCCCTCCGGGATGGAATTGATGATGAGTCCTATGAAGCAATATTCAAGCCGGTAAGTGAAGACGTCTTTGCTGAGTGATTCTTTTTGGGTCGTACTTTGTCATTGGGTGGCTCATGGAGCCGTTCTTTGGAGAAATTGATTCAGTCTTCTGTGAAAAAGTTCTTCAGGGGCTCTATTCCTCCGTAACAATTGCTGCCTGTCGTCAGTAAGCTTCTCTTTGTAAGAGCCTCAGTGTTACCAATATAGGGGAGTCAGCAGCTGTGGGAACACTAGGGATGTTTTCATGTCACTTGCTAACATGGACATTACTGTGGTGCTGTGACACTGTCCTGTGGAGAGTGTGTAACAACGGATTTCTTGTTTAGGTGATATCTAAAGTGATGGAGACATTCCAGCCTAGCGCAGTTGTCTTGCAGTGCGGGTCAGATTCTCTGTCAGGGGACAGGCTGGGTTGTTTTAATCTGACCATCAAAGGTAAGAGTACCATACAGTGCCTGTGTTGAACCGGCATAACTGATATAATTAGATTTCATTGAAAAATTTGTTCTTATGCCATGAGGTTATGACCTTCTCCCCCACTGCTTTTGCTGCAGGTCATGCCAAGTGTGTGGAGTTTGTAAAAAGTTTTAATTTACCTATGCTGATGCTGGGAGGAGGTGGCTATACGATCCGCAACGTGGCTAGATGCTGGACCTATGAGACTGCTGTCGCTTTGGACACTGAAATTCCCAATGGTAATTCTTCCCAGGAGCCTTTGAAGCAAGACTAGGAGACAATGAAACTCTAGTAACAGAGCTCAGGGAAATGATGTTGCTGTGGGAGAGGTAGCAACCCTGAGATGTTTCATTAGCTTTTGATTATTACTGTGGAAGAGCTTTTGGATTCCCTGATTTGCAGTAGCTGTTCTTGTTTGCATTCCAGTCCTGTAGCTCTCCCCTCCAGCAAAAAGTACCCAGCAGCCTTGCTGTCTTACTGAAATTAGATGGCCTTCTACTGAAAACTTTTGTGCATGCTGATAGTGCTTAACTGCCAAGTAAGCTTTGACCATGCTGTTGCCAAGTTGTCTGTTTTGATCTGAATTTGGGCTATGAGGGCTTCAGCTCCTACACCTAGCTAACTGCAGTTGTGCTTTTATTTAGCACTGAAGTACAGTGTGCTTGTGGTATTTCATTACTGGTCCAGTGGTAATTTGGTGTGTATTCCTTTTTAACTTGCCTGCAGAACTTCCGTATAATGACTATTTTGAGTACTTTGGACCAGACTTTAAGCTCCACATCAGTCCCTCAAACATGACTAACCAGAATACCAATGAGTATCTCGAGAAGATCAAGTAAGTGTTTGTTCCTCTATGTGAGACTGACACCTTCTACTGGGGGCTTCACAGCCGTGGGTGGCACCTTGCTGACGGAGGTGTTTCTTTCCTGTCTGGCTATAGGCAGCGTCTCTTTGAGAATCTGCGCATGCTGCCTCATGCTCCTGGTGTCCAGATGCAGCCAATTCCTGAGGATGCTGTTCAGGAAGACAGTGGAGATGAAGAGGAAGAAGATCCTGAGAAACGCATTTCAAGTATGTGCTTGTCTCTGGCATGGTTGCATTGCCCGGCTGGGAAGCGTACTGTTCAGCCTGTGGGTGCCAAAGCTGAACAGGATCAATTAGCTGGAAAAGCATGCAGGCTTTAAACTGAGTTACCTTAGTAAAGAGAGGAGGATATATGATTTGGATAAATCTCTATTCTGGAGTCCTTCAGTTTGAGTCTGTTCCCACCTTTCTGATTTATTTTGTAAGATAAAGCAATGATGCTAAGCACTGCAGGGCTGATACGTTTCTTTTCCCTTGGAGAACCAGCACTTTTGCCAGATGATTTCCATAATGGAAGAACCTAGGCTTTAATGTGAGAATTTAAACAGTTCCTGTGATGTAGGTGCTATGATAGAATACTTTCTGGGAGACTGTCAGGTTTGATCTGAGAAGTTGTCTTCCACAGTGAAAAATGCTAGTTTATATCCAGATTGGCTGATGGCTTTAGATCTGGCAGACAGATTTTCTCAGTGTGGGGTTGGTTAACCTGCTTATGCTGTCAAGTCTAGACATCACACTGTACCTAATCCAAGTCGTACATGTGATCTTGGATCTTAGGTATGAGCAGTTAGGAGTGATGAGTTAAAAGGTACGGCAGATAGGCCACGATAAAAACATCTTTCTAATTCTGACTTACGTAGGCTCGTTAGTTCATTCCAGTGTGTAGATGTACTTGGAGAAGTTAGTGCTTGAGTTCTAAATCTGCTGAAACAACCTCTTGTCTTGTTCGCACTCAGTCCGCAATTCTGATAAGAGAATATCCTGTGATGAAGAATTCTCTGACTCTGAAGATGAAGGGGAAGGAGGGCGCAAAAATGTTGCCAACTTTAAGAAGGCTAAGCGTGTGAAAACAGAAGAGGAAAAGGAGGAAGAGGAGAAGAAAGGTAAGCATGAGAGCTAGGACTAGAAGCCTTCCCAGCTCGGTGGAACTTTGCCTGGCATGTACTTTCCTGCTGCACTACTGTGTGTCCTTTTTTTTTTTTTCCCCTCTAGATGAGAAAGAAGAGGAAAAAGCAAAAGAGGAGAAAGCAGAACCCAAAGGGTGAGTCCTGTCTCCTGGCATGGCAACTAAATGGCTGTGCCTCTACTTTGTGTGCTTCAATCTACCCATGCCCCCAGTGGGATGCTGCCCAAGTTGAGGGGTTGAAGGAGAGGCCTGGTAGTTTGGGTGGCTTTGTCATGGGCTCCTAACGGGAAGAAGTTTGCACGTGTGGAACAGCACACCTGGTAAAGCGCTGTGAGAGCCCTCAGTGAAAAGGGCTTAAAAATACCGTGCCTTCATTCAGTAACGTGTTACAAGTATTAAATGAAGATGGGTCATATAAGCAGCATTTTTAAGGTTGCAACTCGGGCTTGTTACGAAAGCTTGGGCACAGCCTGCGTTGCTTGTTTAAACCAAATTCTTCATTGCTTCCTTCCACAGGGTGAAGGAAGAGACAAAATCCACCTAAGATGGCTGCAGCCGGACAGTACCTGTCAGTGCGTAGTTGTCATAGGTTAGCTTCTCTGGTTGCCTCCCATTCCACAGGATTTATATTTTATATATGTTTCTGTATATATTTCTATATAAATATATAAATGACTTGAGAACTGTAAATTATTCCTTGCTGCACTCCGCTGGGAGCAGATAGGGAGGATTCTGCGGAGTAGACAGACCTGCACTGCCCAGATTTGGTGACTGGGAAGTTTCACTCTTGCCTTCCACTGCCTCCTTAGTGTGTCTTTAAAAAAAATCACTTCCTTTCTTTACTCTCTCCTCTGAAATAACCACCCTTGGAAAAGAATAATTTAAGTAGAAGTAGTATCTGCATTTCAGGTTAGGTGGAAAGATGGCCATGAATTTTTTTTTTTGTTTGTTTGTTTTTGGTTTTTTTGATGGGAGAATAAGAGTTCCCAGATGAAGCCTGTGAGAGACTGACTATTCCTTTGGTCTTCAGTTTGATTCCACCATGGCAAGTAACTGCAAGCTGGTGCCGCTTCTCAGGGTCAAATAGTGCAGTTCTTGAATAGAGTTGGCTACCTCCCTGCAGCAAACTTGTGGAAAGAGATGAAGCAGCTTAAAAGCAATCTGAAAAGCGCTTTAGTGAATCAGCCCAAGAGCCCTGCAGGTGCAGATCTGGAAAATGAAAATCACCCTAATGTGGTGGTTAACTTTTCCAAGATCTTGCAGATCCAGTTAGTGTGGCAGCATTAAGCATCTCGAGTAAGAGAAGGGATGAAATTTTTATACCTTTTTTTTGCTATACCTATGCCCCTCTTTTGAGGGGGGAGTGAGTTACTGCCCATTTGGCCGCCTGCTTTGCTTTTCCTGCTTGTTTGCCCTCGGCTACCCGTGCCGTAATTTGCTTTCTCAGTACTGATCTGTGTCCTAGGCTGTAACCACTGCAGAAATTCCCGACTCGTCTAAAGGCCAGACTGAACAGAGCCCGGCTGAAACCTCTTGTTGATGTGTGTTGCTCACTGAAAAACTCTTCTCTGAAGTTACAAATGTTTTCAAATGGAACCTTTTCTCTCTCTTGCTCTCAAGGCCAGTAAATATCGAGAACCTTTCTATCCATCAGCCGTCTGAGCTGTTATCATTATAAGGGAACAGCAGATGGGGCTCTGTACGTTTTTATAACTACTCCTCTTCCTACTCCCACACATTATCTCACACTCAAAGGTCTTTTGTGACCAGAACTGGCCTTGTGCATCTCATTTTGTACGGCTGAGCTTTTGGTGAAATGCTTTGCAGAAGTTTTGCAGGCAGTTTTGACTCGCTGCTCTCCTTTCTCAGGGGGATTCCTCTGACCATAAGAGGATCTGTACCTCCCACGGAGCGCTGCTGATGGTTTCAACTCTAATAATGCTGCTAACTTAACACAGGTTATTTTTTAAATGTTTTATTTTTTTAAATACTTCTTTTCCTTTTTCCACCGTGAGTTTTTTAGTCTCTTTGAATCTGAGTGATGTGTCACTCCTGCTCTTCAGTGTTTGTATGTGAAGCGAGAGATCAGTGTATCTTTGTGTCTGGGGGGGAAATATATTGTGGTTTTTTAAAGATGCTTTTATTTTGAATTTTGAGAACCTTTGTAATAAAACTGGTACATTTCTATGGTTGGTGTGAGTTTGTACTGCTTTCTGCCGAGAGGAAACACTTGGTTAGAGTGGGAGTTCAGTTAGTTTGTTTTCAGAGCCATTGCTGGAAAATGGTGCAGTAGCTTGGTTGTGATCGTGATGTGGTGTAGGTCCCAACAACAAAAAATGAGAGCTTTAATAAGGCTTTGGAAAGAAAAGTGAGGTGAGGCATGACTATTTTCCCCCCTCTTTTAGGAAGAGGGCTCAACGTGTTGGTTCAAATGCCATCCACCAAAGCATTATATTTGGAACATACTTTATGCTGCATGTGAAAAATTGCTTTAGTTTCCTTTGTAGATGTTTGGGGTTTTTTTGTTGTCCCTATGTTTTATGAAATGGCCTTGAAATTCTCCTCATGACCCTTCTCTCCAGAAAAGGTAAGTAAAAAATACCATGGGTTTTGTTTGATCACAACTTTTCTACTAAGGGTCACTGGGCCAGTTTTTCTGTCCCTTCCTAAAATTACAGCTGGGTTCTCCTCCAGCAGCATTTGGTGCTAATTGGGTTTGTGGTTTGTTTGGAGTTACAGCACTTCATGCAGCTGATGCTTGCTCTGAAAGCAGCTTTAATCTAGAAGAGGAATAATAAGTTATGGGAAGAGAATGTTTTTTGAATGAACTTGAGGGTTTTCTATCTGGTATTCAAGTGAAAAAAAAAATTCTTTAATTAGGAGCAGGTTAATTCTGCAGCTGAGTGATCACAGCTGAAATGGACACAAAAGGTTCAAAAGCCAAATCTGCTGTTCCTGTAGTGAAGAAAAAGCTCTGTGTTGCACAGTTGACTTCCAGCGCTTGTAATACTACTCCAGGAAACTTAGTTACCCTTTTCACCATGGCAGACAATTAAATCCTCTCCTCCTTGAACAACTGTACAATTCAAGTTACCCCTGCCAGATCATGCATGCCAGTGTGCAACTGCAGTCCTTCTCTCTTCCAGTGTTTCTTAAAATGGCTGCCGCGATGCCGTACAGCAGCTCCCTGGATCTCGGCTGGGGCACGATGCAGCTGTGCCTTGCATGGCAGACAGCGCGCAACCTTAGAAATAATTTGCAGACTGCAGTGCCTGCGTTTAAAATAGGTGTTGTCGTTTTCATTATTTTTTTGCCCCCCAAACAAATAGGGTTGAGTATTCTGCTGCATGTGGAAGCAGGTCACTTTGCTTTAGTTTCCCCACAATTGACTGGAGGATGTGCTGCATGAAACTCAAGAGTTTTGGCCATTTCCACCTACCTCAAGGGTCACAGAAGTGCGGTGGTGGTCCTTGCCCCAGGCCCAGCCCTGCCAGGGTGGTGCCAGCAGCTTTTAGGTAAACAATGGTCCTTGCTTTTCTCCAGCTTCTTCTTTGCCAGCCAAAACAGCAGGGGCAGGCGATTAGATGGGAATTAGGAGCAGGCCATTAAATGGAGGGGGCTGTGCACTGCTGCTACAGCCTAAGCTGGCAGAAGGAGCTCTTGGGGAGGCAGCAGCCTTCAAGCTCCGAGCTGCTGGGTAGGGGCAGCGCTTCCTTCTGCTGCACGCCTTTCTTGGGGAAAAATCTCCTCTATCCCTGTGCACATCGCAGGAGAACTGATAGAGGCACCCATTGTGCCTTCATTTTCTCTGTGGAAAGTAAATCTTTGCTCCCAGTGCATAGTTCTTGTGCTCTAGGATGTCTTCTCATGAACGAGAAGCCAATCCTATTCTAAAGCCACTAAAAAAAAAAAGCAAGCTTAAAATGGGAATTTCACCCACTAGCCATCCTGGGCCCCTCCTTAGGAGAAAAGACTTCTCTTTTCCTTCCCACCAGGAAAAAAATGGGTTAGATATCTAAAATAAAAAGGTAGCAAGCAGCCAGCTGAACAGCGATCCTAAGGTAGCGACAAGAAGCTTGTGTGAGAAAGTCCTTTGTGGCTGTAGCTCTACATCTGCTGCAAGTCAATTAACTGCGAGCAGAGCCAGGGCCGAGTGATTAAATGCAGCAGCTGTTGAACTAAATAAGCAACTGCCATCTTCCCTGGCCCTTGTCTGGCACCCCGGACAAGAAGGACTCGAGCTCACCCATAAAGGGGTCACCATTTATTCCTTTCAAATGTTACAATAAAGCCCATACAGCTTTTTTTTTTTTAGAAGTTAGAAAATTGCAAATCAAGTGTTTTGGCCATTAAAAAATTATTTACAGAGAAAACAATGTTGCTTCACATTATACAGCTGGCAGGCCCCCTCCCTCCACCCCACACCCTAAAAGTTATCCCTTAGAAGCAGAATTAAACACAGCGGACTTACAAGCCTTATGGTTTTAAGCCAATAGTAAGACATTATAAAAAACTAACCAGATTAGCTTTTAAACCATTGATTTCTATAAAAAGCACAAAATACTTTAAATGAAGTCAGAACCAGGAATGTAAACTGAGGAAAAAAAAAAAAAGAATCCATTGAACAGTCACTGGCTTGCTGGGCTTCGAAGGCTGCCGGGAGGAGAGTGGGGCTGGTCAGGAGGCCAGCAGAAATACCAGAGCAGGCTGGGAGATCTGGGTTCTTACAAACTGTAAATTCCAGTTATGTCCAGGATAGTCTTCCTCCACAGTTTTAAAGGATTCGGGTAAAACTGCTCCCAAGTTGTGGTGGTGGGAATCCAAACCAGCTTTCGAACAGGGGAGGGGAAGAAATAAGAGAGGGGTTGGTTTTAGAAAGCGCCGTCAGTTCTAGGTGGGACGGGGAGGCGTGGGGGCAAGGCAGCGAGTCCGTGGTGTTACCGGGACCGAGAGGATGGCGTAAAAGTCTTAAGTCAGGACGATGCCAAGTGGGCTTTACTCTTCCTTCTGCTCCACAGCTGCGGGCTCAGGCCCGGCGGGTTTTGAGGGCTCCTCCGGTTGGGCTGTATCCCCGTGGCTCTCCCCCGGCTGCTGCTTCTCTTCCTCCTTGCCTTCCCCTGCTTCTGCACCCTCCCTCTCGGGCCCTGCTCCCTGCTGCCCGGCCGGGGGACCGCTCCCCCCGGGGCC
>NW_010547898.1:0-1454 GCF_000687285.1 Phaethon lepturus | reverse complement strand
GCACGCAGCCGGGGCTCACACCAACTTCACCTAACAGTGAGGGACACCGAGGGCCAGGTTCTCCTGCACTGCCTGGAAAAGGGAGTGAGAGCGAGCCCCGAGTGAGGGGCGAACTGAGAGCCATGAGTGTCTGACGAGAAACCATCACAATATTTTAAATGAGCTTAGGGCAAACGGGTTATGACATTTTTTTAATTGACAAACTGTTCCAGATGTTTTCTCCCTTGACTGAGAAGTGTCAGAATTGATGGATAACAAGTATGTAGAGATGCAGTGTTTTAAGGAGGTATGAGGAAAGCAACTTTATTTGGAATTCACACTCTCAGTACATTTGTAAGTAACAGATTCGTACTTCCTAACGTTTGTCTCTTCTGTGCACTCCTATTGAGATGGTCATGAATAGGACTGTCAAATCCATTTCGTAGAGCAAGTAGACTTAGAAGTTGAGATATTGTGAGGATGGTGTGTGGTTTAAAATGCCTGCGTAAACATGTTATGTAAGGGTGGAGAGCTAATTGCATCATTTGTCACTTTTCATCATCTCCACTCAGAAAGATGTACACAAGGATGTAGCTATAGCTAGCTACCTAAATATCAGCCTTGTGTTACAGGGGAAATATGGTGAAAGCCAAGCAGAGCCAGAAGATGTAACTGCAGCCAGCTCAGAGTATGTGAAGCTGTGATAAAAATGTCCCCTATGTGGTTGTCTATGTCCTACACTTTCATCTTACGGTTTCCGATGATTGGCTGGTAACTTCTGTTATGAGAGTAGCTGGGTCGACATTGCCAAAGAGTTTCTTGTTTTCCTACTTAATATAAAACCTATCGATCGCCGATACTGTTAAATTTTGATGGAGATGCAAAATTCCGCGCTGGGAGCTTTTACCTGGAGTGCATGCGGTAACGTGTCCGCTGGCAGGTTAACGGCAAGTCAATGTATTAAAATGCTGAGAGTTTGACACGATGGATAGAGAATTAATTGTTGATTTATTTCGTAAGACCGCGCGTTTATTGGTGGAGGCATTTTCATGTCAGGATCTGAGTTCCGTGGTAATAACGTGGGCAGTTATTTACAGCTGTGTTTTTCTTTCTTGAAGCAGAAGCCTTATTTCTTCCCTCTTTTCCCATGTGCCGTTTACTTTTTTTTTTTTAAGTTCACAATCTCCTTCTTAAAAAAGTAGATGCTCCCTTCTGTGCTGAAGCTTTTCTGTAAGGCCCGGGGGTGTACAGCAGAACCCCCAGCCTGCCCTAGCACCGCTAGCCACGCGAACCCCGCAGACCGTGTTCTTTCCTTCAGGTGAGAAGCATCAGAACCGAGCCAGTGGTGAATGTTTTGCAAGGCTTTTCCCTCACGCCAAGGATGGGGGTTTTACGAGGAACTACCCTGTGAGTGAGGGAGAGAGGGAAAGGGAGAGAGACTCCCTCTTCTGGGTTAAACACTCAGATTCAGTCTA
>NW_010547897.1:0-15073 GCF_000687285.1 Phaethon lepturus | reverse complement strand
CCTCGGCCTCCTGGCTGCGAAAAAGCCGGGCAGGGCGTGCGCAACGCCGCGGGCTCGCCCACGAGGCCGTTCTGTGCCACGGGACTTCTGTCTGCGGCCACGTCTTTGCTCTCTGTGCTGGCACACGCTCGGTGTAAGGCTGGTCTCGGACTTTTTTCACCTTTTCCTCTCTCCTTTTTCTCTTCTGGATATTTTCCCGTCGTTATCAGAACGGGGATTTCCTTTCTTGCCGGGCGTTTCGAACTGGCCCAGGCTCTGTGGGGAGTTTGCTGTGAAGAGATGCGCTCTGTAATCCCACCCTGCTCAGCAGCATCACCTCCCACTGCCCAGGGGACTTGCTTTGGGGCATCTCCGCGTGGCTGCCGGGGGCTTACGCCCCCCCTAAGGCTCTGGGGGACTCCGGAGGAGCAGCGGGCAGGGGTTAAATCACCGCTTTGGGGCTCCTCTGGAGGCAGGAGCACAGAGATGGGGAGCGAGCTGAAATTCCCTGGAATACCTGTGCACTGGAGGGACAGAGGATGAGTCCCACCGGGGCAGAGCACTCGGGGTAATCCCGCTTTCGAAATAGGGATTTCACTGTCATTAATCTGACGTGAAAATAAATAGAGCAGCAGCTTAATGCCTTTGAGGGAGCCGCAGGCAGAGGAGGAGAAGGTGGGCTGGAGGGGCTGGGCAGGGACAGGCCCATTTGGCTCAGCCCCCTCCAGCCCCATCCCCTCGGGAAAGGCCCTGGAATGAGGGAGGAGAGGAATATCCCTGGGAAACATCCAAGCCCTGAGCAGGGGCTTCCTTCTCCCTTCTGCAGTCTGTTCTCCAGCCAAAGCAAAACTGTTCCCTACAGTGCATTTTCTTCCACCTTTTCAGCCTTTTCTTCAAAGGCAGCACAAGTTTTCTTTTGTCTCTTTTCTCCCTACGTGCGGCGGCGTTGCCTTTTCCATCTCACGGCTGCGGCTGACCCTTGCTGACTACGCTGACAACCTCGAAACATCTGTGCCCACAGAGCTACAGGAGAACCTTTCTTCTTCCTGTTAGAAAATTCAAACAACTCTTCCGACATCCTGAAAGACACTGAATTCGGCTTTGGTGTTAAATGGACAGGGGATGGCAGTGGCTCTGCCGGTCGTAAAGGAATTGGGGCACTCATTCCAACTCCAGTGACAATTCTTCTCATGCAGGTGATTATTTAACCATAAAAACCACAATTAGATCATTTAGAAGCAAGAAAGAAGTTTTTTAGCGATCTGATGAGCGGAGCGCCTGAACAAAGGTCTGGGGTAGCTCAGCAGAACGGGGGCTTTACCCTGCAAACATCTTCAGCTTCAGCCACTCCACTGAAATAAAAAACCAGGGGCAGATGCCAGATCCGGAGGGCAGGCAGGTTTTCTGCTCAGAAAATTTTCTTTTTTAAATCTTTGTCATTTTGTATCATGATGAGAGCGATCTGAGCAGCAAACAGGCACCGACTCTGAAGCCAGAAGAGCCCGGGGTGCAGGAGACCCCGGCATCCGTCAGGGCTTCCCGTACTCCCCAGGACCCCCTTCAGCAAGGGGCTGTGCCTCTGCCTTTCTGGGGACAGACCCTTCCGCGTTTTATGCAAAAAAGTCTGTCTTAATTGAACGTTGCCATCAAAACTGGTCCATGCCAACACTTTTGACAAGTTGGTGTTTTTCTAATGGAAAACAAAATCTGAATCTTGATCGGTTCCGCTAGGAACGAGGGCTCAGGCAGTGGAGTGCAGGATGGAGAACAGTAATGCAGCCTCGGTGGATGGTGGCTTCAAAAGCCGTGTCATCCTGTGGCGGGGAAGAGCCTCGGTTGTACGCTCCCCCATTGCCGGAGCCGCAGGGGATGGAGCCGGCGCGAGCCCGGGGTCAGTGTCCCAGGGCAGGATGGAGGAGCAAGGTTGGAGCAACCAGGTGCAGGGCCAGTGTGCTCCCCTCCTCCGGGGAAAGCAGGAGACCTAATTCATCAGCACAGTTATATTTTTTTTTTAACAGTGCAAAATCCACGTGCTTTTATTTTTTTTGCTTGAAAGGGGAAAAAAAAATCTCCAAGTATAATAACGAATGCAACAGCAGGCACCTTGGGAATAGCGCAGGAGCCGTGTTTACAGGGGGTTGCACATGAATCCCATCAAGCAACACAAATATTGTAAGTAGGATGCGGCCACGGGTTGGGCTTTCTTTGGGTCTGATGTGGGCTGTTTTCTCTGTGGAGCAGTATTACCACTCTGCTGCTAATCAGGCAAAAGGGAGGGGGATCCAAAGAGCCCCTAAAGATGTCAAAAATCAGAAAGAAGTCATTGAAGGGAGGGAGAAACTAAAATAAACCGACGTTGGTATTCCAGCGATGCACGAGTGCTCTGGGGCTGTGGCCAGGAGCTTCGCCTGCTCCAGCTCCTCCGGCATCGCTGACGGGGTGACCTGGGTTTTTATTTCACTTGTTTATTTGATTTCATGCATTTCCATTTTAGACAAGTGGATTTCCAAGTCTGACATGTCTGGTCTTCAGCATGGGCTCCATGGTGTTCCTAGCTCTGAATTTTCAAATTACAGCCCTCTCTAAAACAAGAAGTGGTTTGGGTTCAGGTTTTAGGGAAGCTGCAGGACCTGACCCCGCTGATTTCTCTTTTTTCTTTTAATCCGGATAAATGAGAGCATGTGTGCAAAAGTAGTTTGAGACCGCAGCCCTGCACTTGCCTAATCTTGTGCTGTGATAAATCTTATGCTGAACTGCTAAAATGCCAGATAAAATACTTCTAAAAGCAGCTGGGATAAATATGGTAGGTATTTTTGTTCAGGTTTCCAGAGCAGGAGAATTGTTGTTGTCGGAAATAATGTCTGTGTGCTTCTTTCTCCGTGATCTCTTGCTCACATATGCTTGTGTGTCTGAAAGCATAACGGTTTATGAATAAACAGATGTTTCCAATTATTTTTTGTAAGAACAGTTCTCTCATTCATGCTTAATTTGTGAAACTCCTGTTTAGTTCCCCCAAATCTTTTTTTTATTATTTTTAATAGTCATACCAGCAGCAGTAATCGTAAGCTCTGGGCCTATTTTGCACTGATGCAAATCACCACTTACTGCTTTGAAACTATTAAAGTTAGTGCAGCTGAGCACTGGTGGGTCCCGTAAGAGAGTACGGTCTCTTGTTTTGGCGACTGGAGACATCCAGCCTTGAGCCCTTTCACCCCTGTGCTGTGCGCCCTGGGTCCTGGGCTACATCCCGTATCCCAACGTGCCGCCAGCCTTGGCCCTACCAGCTTGTGCCGCCGGCTTGCCTTTGTTTTGCCTTCGTCCTCGGTCATGATGTAGAGTTCCAGATGGACTCTGTAGCTCCTTGAGACTTAGAAACTGGGTAGGAAGGAGGTAGCCTGCATTCAGCACCCGTTCCCGTGACTGGAGATGGAAAACAGGAGAGCAACCTCACTGGTTGGAGCAAGGAACCGGGCACAAGCAGGGCTTCTGGTGGTGCCTGAATTAACTCATCTTTCTTTCTCTAGCTTTCTTTAGCTTGGTAGTGAAAGAGGTGATGCGAGCAGAGGTGTGGGGTGATGGGCTGGTAAAACCCTTTGAGATCTGGAGATGAGAACTGGTGTGGGAGGAGGACAGAGGTGGCTGTGCTCTCGGCTGCCCCGGGGCATGCACGCGGTCCAGAAGAGGATGGAGGTGTGGAGGACTTGAGACAGGAAGCGTAGCCATGGGCCTGGTTGTGCTTCTCTGACTTTGCTGCTGTGTAGGAAACGAAAGGCATCCTTTGTCCCTTCATCTCAACAGGAGTACCCTTTCTAAGGCTCTCTCCTCAGTTGCCAAAAACTTCAAACCTTAGCAAATCTGGGATGTTTGGCAGTGTTTTCTTTTGTGCTTGCGGGAGGAATGAAGGGTTTTGATGTGTAAATAGCGCGGTGCTTCAGCTTCCCCCATCCCAATGGCCGCTGAAGCGTGTGCTCTCCTTAACGCCCTCCTCTCACCTGGTTCGAGCACGTCAGCATGCTGGTCATCCTCCTGAACTGCGTCACCCTGGGCATGTTCCAGCCCTGCGAGGACGTGGAGTGCCAGTCGGAGCGGTGCACCATCCTGGAGGTAAGGACCCCACGCTGCCCCGCTTGCCCATGACATGTGGGGTGCAGTGGGTTGGCCATCTCGGGAGCTGGGGCCCCCATCTTGTCCCTTTTCCCCAGGATCCAGCCGTGAAAGCCCTTCCCATAGGGATAGTTTTTCCAAGTGCAAAGTCTGTCCTCTGAGGAGACCTGCTGCCACGGCCCTAGGTGAGACCCGAAGGCTGACTGATTTGGACTTACCCCAGCAAGATTCTTTCTCCACGCAACCAGTAAGGGTAGTGGGGGGCTCAAAACTGGTCATCCAGCTCCCACTGGAGGTGTTGAACGCTTTTTAATTACAGGACGGCCAATGCCACAGGGAACTTCTTGCTCTCAGTCAGGCGGTTCCACCCCAGCCAGTTCACTGCCGGCACCTCTGGGATTGCTGCAGACTGGTCTGTGCCGTACGGCACCGGTGACTTTGCCCTTTCATTCCCTTCTTCATGGACAAAAAAGCACGGGCCGGGCCCGTGCCTGCTCTCCTCTGCAGCAGAGCCCACCAGCTGCAGCGTTGCCAGGTGCCAGGATAACTGACCTTCGGAAAACGCATGCGTGTATGATGCTCAGAGACCCTTCTTGGCCACCCCAAGGGCACCACGCTTGTCACTTCATCCCTCGCTGCGTCCTGGCAATCCCCTCGCTGCCATATGCCCGCGGGATTCGTTTTGGAAGCACATCCCGGCAGCATCTGGTGTGTGGGCTGCACCTTGGCGCTGGGCTTCCTGCAGCAACTGCGTTCTCAGGCTTGGAACCAACTTCCCTTGTTCCTAATGCATTACATCAACCGAGGCAGGGACTACCGACATGTGGTAGTGTAACGGGCTTGGTTCGTTTGCATCCCGCACAGATCTGCTGCTTTACTTCCCTTTGAGCGTTTCAGCCATACGGCAAGGCCAGTGGGATCCTTCCAACCAGCCTCTCCTGCCTCTTTCAAAGATTGGTCCAGGCCTGCCTGCAAATGCCAGGAATAGCAGAGTTTCTCGTCAAACCCTCTTTCAACCTTAAAAGAGAAACTGTTAAATGCAGAGCCAAGTAAACCAGGTGAATTGAGAAGCCACTAGTTATGGAATGAGATCGGTTTTGGAGAAACTTGCCACCAGAGGCATCCAGCGTAGGGATCGTCTCAGAGGGTCAGGCTCAGGGTTGGTGTGAAGCGGCATCCAGAGGTGGCTAGTCCATCTCCTGCACCAGAAAATGTCACGCTGCGGGCAGCTGTGGGCTAAGCTGCCCCCAGAGAGCCCACCAGAAAGTGTCCCATCTCTCCTGGAAGGCTACACTCCATGTGCCTGCCCATTTTCTGCATCTATTCACCCCCATGGGACTTTGTTTGGACAATGCCCATCCCTGCCAAAATGTCCAGGCAGACAAAGGGAATCCGGCCCGGCTGAGGAGGTGACATTATTGAATGTTCGTTATTTGCTTCCTTCTTTTCATAATGTAATCAGGTTGCAACCGCACGGCTTGCATGGTCTGTTCTCTCCAGAATAGACAATCATAGAGTCTGCAAGGAGCCCAGGCCCTGAATTCGGTTTCTAATACCAGCTGAATGATTACAACATATTAGGCATATTTGCAAAAACCATAGGATTATCCTATGGGATATGGGATAGGGTTTGCAGGCAGAAGAGGGCTGGAAGTAAAGCCGTCGTTGTCCCTCACCCGGTCACAGCTTGCAGGAGGGAATGGAAGCCAGAACATGAGGTAGAAAAGCCTGAACTCCTTCATGGAGGCGTTCAGATGCCAGTTATTAAATGAACTGAAATAATGGAGCAAAACTTCTGTGTAGCTTGTCAAGGGAAAGGTTGGTTGATAAAGCCAACAACCAGAGAAGATGGTGCTCACACACAGCCGTGCGGAGGTACATGCGTGTGCAGTGGGAATGTGACTTCCACATGGATGATCTGTTAATTTTACTATTAATCCACTCAGGCCTCAGTATGGAAGTGCCAGAGACACGATACCAAACGGTGTGGCCACGAAGAGAGTGGTTTGGACAGCAGCAGTCATGTCTGTAGATCGAGAAGTTCCTGTGCTTTATCAAGTCTGTCATTCGAAACAACAAAGCCTCTGCACGTGATTTAAAAGCAATCTGTCTCTCCCGATGTTCAAGTTTACAGGCAACGTATAGAGGAGTATTTACAACAGAGTCCATTTCATGGTATCTTCAAGTATTAGACACATTTCATGCAAGTACCTGTAGTCTCCAGGAAGACTGGAGAAACCACAGCTGTCCAAGTCCCCACTACTCTACAGAAGTCATTCTTCAAGTAGAGGCTGAGGCATGTTCTATAGGGCAGCTGTTGATTAATTTGCACACCTTTATTTTCTCCTCTTGTTTTCACGGTAATCTAAAATCCAAAATTTTGACCTTCTTCAAGAGGCTCCTGCGTTGGGCACACAGGCTTGCCAGCAGGATGCCCTGAGCCTCTGCACCGCGACAAACCGCTCCAGGCGTTCCTCATGCGCAGCAGAACTGCCTTAAAGTTACTCCTTCAGCCTCGGCTCGATGTGCACATTCTGGGTCTGTGGGTAGGAACCTGGTCCCTTTGGGAATCCGTGAAGGCATCAGAGGTGAAGCAAATCCCCCTGTGTTAGATGGGACAGATTCTTTCTAGGAGGTATAAGCTGCCCAGTCTGGAAACGCAGCTTCCACTGCAGGTTGCTGGGACCTCACAGACCCAACCACAAGCTGCTGTTGAGTGCATAGGCTTTAAATGCCAAGAAAAACACCCAGCCCGTACAACAGTGATGTCTTTGTGTCTTTCTCAGTAGGTGAATGGAAGCTGCTAATGCTTCCCGGGCGGTGGGCTGGCCCTGGAGCTGTGCTCGGGGGTTGCCGTCACCCGTCGGGTGTCGCGGGTTTTATTCCCGAGTTCGGTAGGTAGCACTTTGGCACCGGTGCTTTGCCTTGCAGCATCTGCCAGGGTGTAGAGTGCCTCTGCGGTGGGAGCGCTCGTGTCTCTGCTTGCCCTTTCCCTGATAAGACAGCACGGCAGAACTGACTGTAATAATCTTTTACTGGTCTCCAGGCATTTGACGACTTCATTTTCGCTTTCTTTGCGGTGGAGATGGTCATCAAGATGGTGGCTCTGGGGATCTTCGGGCAGAAGTGTTACCTTGGAGATACGTGGAATCGCCTGGACTTCTTCATCGTGATGGCGGGGTCAGTAACAAAGCCTCATAAATTTGCTCTTCGCGGTGAAAGCAAGAAAACCTCAGGGAGCCAGATCTCTAGGTTGTCCTGGCTGGTTTTCATAACAACTTCTGAAAACTGCCAGGCTCAAGCCAAGGCAAAGTTTCACAAGTCTTGTTTGGTTTCACCTCTGGCAACTGCGCCGGATTATGGGATGGGGTATGAATGTCAGGGCAAAAGGCGTTGGGTTTTCAGTAGCAATCCTTTCGCCAGTGTTATCTCTTGTCAAAGCAAGCGCACGCTGATTTAGTCCTTGCGACGGCCAGTATGTCCCAGTGCTCGTGGTTGAGACTGCTGTCTCCAGAACGGGTGGAAAAAACACACAGGAGCTCAGCCCTGCTCCTGCCGTGTGACACCATAAGAGTGATGCAGAGAGGCAGAAATTGGCCAAACAAGGAGAATCTAGCCCAAAAATCTGGTTCAGAAGGTTGAAATCCCAGTGGAAGAAGTGGGCCAGAAGTTGACCCAAATTACAAATGCCTTCTGTAAACTTCTCTTGGTTTACATTTTAACACCGTCTCCCACAGCTGCTTATTTGTGCAGGATGTGTTAGTAAACAGATATAAGGAAAAACGGAGTGCTTTTGACACCAGTTCCATCACACCCATAGGGAAAAACTGAGTGGACTAAAAGCTTGGCAAGTCTAAAACTTTTTTCTGTAAATAAATGGATTTTAGAAACCCCAGGCTCTCTGGCTTGCTTAGTATCCCTAGAAAGGGATAGACCGCTTTAATTACAGAGCTCTGCCTTATTTCTGAATTCCTGAGTTTGTAATGACCAGCCTGGGGTTAATTAGAACATTCCTGTAATATGTTGGGGCATTTCTACCCTTGCATTAGTGATGTACAATCTTCACTGCACTAATGGTGTTTTGTTTTGCTCCATGTCATTTGTCTGGAATACAATTAGGAATGGCCTTGCTGTTTTGAATAAAACATGAGATCTCCTGAGCGGGGCTTCCTTTAAACCCGTGTGCGCTTACAGCCCAGGAGAGAACAGCAGGGACAACAAAAAAGCAGTTAATTATTTTTTCTTTCCAAAACTGCTGCAGAATTTAAGCCAGAAATAGTAGGGGAAGAGCAAGGCTGTGGTTGCAGGGGGAACTCGGGATCAGAGATCCGCTATCCATCACCAAGGTGCCGACAGTGGTTCCCCACGCTGAACCTGCAGGACGAGCTCTCCTGACGGGCGAGCAGGGGCTCCCCACATCATCAAACAGATCATCCCAGCGAAGAGGGAGAATAAAATAGCACGTGCAAGCAGAAAGGCTGAGCTGTCTTCATACCCCAGAGTCAGGTTTGGCACCAGGATTTTTGTTCACGTAGCACCTGGGGCGAGGGGGAATGTGGCTGGTAAGTCAATTTGGTAGTTTTCCAGGGCATTTCCCCACTCTCCGTGGCTGGCATATGTTTGAGAGGAATGAAAACGGCAGAAGGACCAGGAGACCCCGACGGGAAGCCCTGCTGCCAGTCTGGCGTTACTCAGGCTGAAGATGAAAAGAGGAATAGCCCCTTCTCGGGCCGATCCTGGGCCATCTCCAGATGATTTTGGTGTATTTGAGCCATACCTGTGACATTATTTCCCATCTCTCAGAAGAGAGGCTGGTCTGGGCTGGCCGGTAACGCTGGTGGAGGGCAAGGAGAACCTGTGTGATGGGCTGGGGTTCTCCACCTCTCCCACCTCTCCAACCGATCCAGTAAAACTGGACGTGGTTTTAGCAAGGAGCACACTACTGGAATAACAAGAATTGCCTTTTCCAGCAAGTGGATGGATATGATGAAGTTATGATGAGGCTTTTTCTGATAAGAAGGGAAACAAGTGATAGGTAGCGCTGCCTACTTTGTCCCATTCAGTCTCCTCGAAGAAGCCGATCTAGCTTCCTAGCGAGTATACCAAGGAGAGCGGAGGGTAAGCAGGGAAGCTACAAAATAAACATATCTTCTGCCTCTAGCAACAGATTGTGTCTGAAGTTTGTTCCAGCACTGAAAGCCCTTTCATGTTTTGCTTGCCTGAGAAATGTACCCTGGAAAATTTCAGACCGAATGGAGCTTACAAGCTTTCAGTCTGTCCAGCAGCCAAGTTGAAAGCATTTCCCGAGCACCAAGACTGTTGTCCACAAGAGCTGAAACCAGAGAGGTTTCCTGTGCATCCGGTCTCTGGAGATGTTGCAGGCTCATATGATATGCTTTGGACATCTTTAACTTGACAGGTGAAGGACTGGAAACTGTTCAGGGTAGAAGACATCGCAAAGGCAGAAGCCTTCTTTTTTTCAGTTCCCAGAGGCTGTAGGGAATTACCTACCAAATGCTGGTCCACCCAGACCTCCCGTCCCTGTAGAGCCAAAATTTCCAGCTCCAGCAGGTTTCCATCAGGCATTTCCAGGATATTTCTTGGTTTACAAGTGTGATATGAGAACAGGACCCCAATCTTCACCTTGACAAAGAAACCTTTGACTTTTTCATGAAGGTTTCAACTGTTTTCACTGCTTGTAGAAGGTCCGGTCTGGAATCCATCAAGTGTTGCAGGTTGGCTTTGGTAGGCAATGTAGATCCCCCTGAGATTTACTTTCAAATCCTAAATGGAGTATCACGGAAGTCCAAAGTATCAGGGGCAAAAAGTCCGTTTCCTACAACAAATCCTGGATTATTCATCTTTTATCAGCTCCGTTGAAACTCCCAGGGCCAAGTAAAAGCGAGGCCCCAGGAGTTGGCCCTTTAACACGCTAATAGTCGCCCGTGCTCTCTGGAGTACAAAGCCAGCTCCCAGTGGAGCATTTCATACTCCTTTTACACGCTATTAGTAGTTCAAAAACTGTATCGGTTACACTAAAATCCACTTACTCAGCCACCCGATAAATTGTGAGCGTGCTGCGTTGGGACCGCGCCAGCCAACAGATTCAGGCTTCGGCACTGTTCGCTCCAGGGACTTTAAACAATGCTTCGTCTATTCTTGCGAGGTCTGTTCCGAGCAGACACCTGGTGCTGGCTCCAGGCCCCTCGAGGCAGGTGTGAACGGGCATTTCCGATGGCTTTCCCGCTGTGTGGTCCTTCGTGCGGCTCCGGGCTGCTTCCCCTGCTCTGCTCCTCCTGCTCATGAACACGCCTTAGATTTAAAACCTGTTTTCGTGCCGTGCTAATTTTTAAAGCTATTCATCCCGTTCAGCTCAGTTCCTACGTGCAAGCTTTAAGTTGGTTTTGATTTATAAAGACTCACTAACTACTTCAGAAAAAAAAAAAAATCTCTGGAAGGCTGTCACTAAAAGCGGCTCAAATCACCGGAGCGTCTGCACGGCAAATTAAGGCTAACGGGCCAAAGTCACCTCAGCGCAATGCCAGTGATACCGCAGCGTTACACCAAACAGCTTCAGGACAAAGCTGGAAGAGAAGCAAAGCTCAGAACATGGAGATATTCCCGATTCAACTTTGTAGAGCAGGGCGAGGCATCAAATATGAAGCGCGTGGCTCCGGCAGAGCAGGGCGTGGGCACGGGCACACAGGCAACGAGGCAAGGCTGGCCCGAAACCAAACCTCCCTCTGCCGTTGCCTGAAATGCATTCGGCTCTTGCTTCTTGACGGCACGTAGCGATTTTCGTCCGTTCTGGCTGCGGGATGCTTCAACTGGAAACCGCTTTCCTCTAGAGCGCCTGGTCGCGGCAGTTTGGCTCGTGTTTGCCTTCCTCCTCCCGTATTTGTTTGTTTGTTTGTTTAAAAACAAAACGAAACAAAAGCCCTTTCTCCGTGGGATCCGACAGCTTACTCGCAGGGTTGCTTTTGATGCTGTTATGTTATTTGAACAGGCGCGGTGAGAGATTTGTGATATATTTACAAGTGCTTCTCTGTAGTCAAACTCATAAATTGTAATTACAGCCATGCTAACTAGCCATAACCCCATTAAAAAAACAACACTATACACATTTGCCACTCATTGCTATAAAAGAGCAGGAAAACTGACTTGCCTTAACATCCTTCCCAGCCTGGGAGAGGAATGTTTACGTGAAACGGAGACGGAGCATGAAAAAGAAAATGTTCCCTATTCTTAATAATAAAATGGAAACCAAACTACTTTAACATCATTGGTCAGCTTGGTTATTCACATTTTTGTCAGAGGGGGAGAGATAAGCTGGCGTGGAAATACGCTGGGGTGCTGGCAGGGGGTATAATATCAGAAGCATCTTCTTGACGGGGAGGGGTACGGAGTTGCGCAGTAATCTCCCCGGCAAGGCTGCGGATGCGCCGCCAGCCGGAGCGCGGTAAGGTAACGGAAAGGGAGAGCAGCACGGCTGCGGGAGCCGAGCAGGTAGTTGGGGGCTCCCCCTCTGCCCCGATTTCCGTGGCCCCGACTCCGCAGCTCCGTGCCGTGCCACGTCCTGCTTTCCGATGCGTTACCTGTGCCTGCAGCCCGTTAGCCCGGGAGCACATCTGCCAGCGTCGCCGCTCGTGCGGGTATTTTCAGTCTCTTAGAGGCTAAAATATCCCTTGTATTCCCCACTGGCAGCATGACGCACATTATGAGCTGCAAACACACAGTGGGGGGGTTTGGAAGCCTGGGCTCTGCGCACAGGCAGCAACAGCCCCGACCAGGGGGGTGCCCAGAGACTGAGCATCCCACGTCCTGACACCTCTCCTCCTTCCCCCCGCAGCATGATGGAGTATTCTCTGGACGGACACAACGTGAGCCTGTCCGCGATCCGCACCGTCCGGGTTCTTCGGCCGCTACGAGCCATTAACAGGGTCCCAAGTAAGTAACACCGTCATCCGCGCCGCCGCCGCGCCGCCGCGCTGCCGCGTGCTAAGCCTTGCGGTAGTAGTCTACTTTCCTGCTGCTGACAGCAAGTTCATTTATTTTAATTTTTAACGGCACGTTAGATATCATTTATTATGATTATCAGTGTTAGTAAAGGGCAAGGGTTATTTTATAGATTTTATACCTGGGGGCCCCAGATTTTCATGGCTGTTTTCCAACGTTTTTGTGAACTCTCCGAGGCAAGTAACTCAGTGCTCCTAGTGCGAAGTATAACAAAGTTCCTATAAAGAAAGGGGAAAGGTCAGTTCTAAGAAGGATCTTCCTGCCCTGGATGGGTTCACTTTCCCCCCTCTTTCCATTTCTTTGTGTTCAGGATTCGAAGCGCAGCAGCCTCCGTTGCTGGTAAAATACCACAGAGGTTTTGCTGTCATGTAGAACAAAATTGGGTTCATCCACGACAGAAAGTTCAAGTGGCCCGTAAATCCATTTTCAAGTGGCTTCAGCTGCTTGTCTTCTAAATCCAATTTGAAAGACGAACCAACAAGTTGAAATAATTTCCTGACGGAATCAGCCGTCCGCTGAATCCTTTGCAAGGTACTAATTTCATAGCGCTTTCATAATTTTTTAACCAAAATCCACTCAATTCGAAACGCAGCGGCATTGTTTGGAAATCATAGAGGTTCCTTGCAAAAAAAAGAGTACATTTTCTGCATTTTTTAAGAGCGCGTTTGAGTGGCACAGCCCCACCAGTCCTCGCTGAACATCCTGCCTAGATTAATTACCCGTCGCGTCGGCACATCTAGGAACCGCAGAACAAACTCCCCCAGAAGGGTTTCGGTTCCAGTACCCCAGATGAACATGCAAGGGAACAGATGGATGTTTACTCACAGGAGTCTTTCAACTTTCCCTCTGAGCTCAAATTCTTCAGGATTTTTCTTCTAAAAAAAAAACAAAACAAAACTGTAAATTCGACAGTGACACCATGAGAAGTTAAAAACAAGACAAAGAGAAACGAGAGGCTAAAAGGAACCAGGAAACCCTCCGGAGCTTTGTTTCCTAATGCGGTTTTGTTGCCAGGGTTTCGGAGCAGCCCGAAAGCACAACACAAAGTTTTCCTCCGGGGTTTTGAGCGCGGTGGCTCCGTGGCCTCGCTGGGACGGGGAGGGGCGGAGGGACGCTGGCACGTGCTCGGCAAGGACCCTCGCTGAGGTTTCGGTTCGGGTCGAGGATCAGGCTTTGCTCTGATGTTATTTAAATCCACGAAGCCCTTCGTAGCTCTCCCTTGAAATAGTGGGAGTCTCAAGCTGGGATTCAGCTGGGCTGAGAGCAGAAGCCGGGGGAATTTGAGGACTTACATGCCTATTAAACTGAGGCCCAGGGATCCAAATGCCTCCAGGTCTAGGTCAAATTTTGATCTGGGTCCAGCTTGTGTTTTTCTTCCTCAGGAGTCTGATATTGAAGCTTTGAAGTAAGCCTTTTAGGCTTTCTTCCGCTTCACTTGCCACTTTGATTTTTGTTAATTTTTTTTTTTCAAAAGACAGGCAATAGAAAAACTTTGATTTTTTTGTTAATAATATGTGAGATTAAATCCAAAGAGCTCAATCCGTGCTTGGAGTCTGGTGGCTCAGCTTAATGAGCAGCTAGGCTGGTCTTACAACACTACCAGTGTCTTGAACAAGTGCCAGGGCAGGATTAGTATTCTTAGAAATATCTTGGTTCCTGGAGGGCAGATAATCACAGACTTTACTTCTTTACGAGACACTAACTCCATCCACTTTTAACATCAGTCCTTCTACTGTTTCAGACTGATGCCTGATATAATCCAGGGTCTGCAGAGAACGGATAACGGCAGCCCTGTATTTTGTTGTATTTTTGCCGTTTCCGGCAATAACAGAGTTACGTTTCTCGTCTTTCATCCATGAGGATGCTACAGCTTAGCGGGGGGAATTACCTCGGATGTTCACCGCATCCCAGCCAGCAGCGCGGCAGCAGGTCCCGCTCAGCCCCGTCCCCAGCGCTGGCACAGCGACGCTCCCCTGGCCACCGCGCCGCTGGCGGGAGCAGGGTTTTGGTCGCAAAAGGACATCGAGCAGATACGAATTACGGCCGGGTCAGAAGAGACGAGCCTGGCGTTCAGCTGCAGGCACAGGGGAAGCGGGGAGCCAGGAGAAATACCCCGGTGATTTATCCCTGTGATGCCTGGGCACTTCCCTGGGTTCCAGCCAGTGCTATTAGCTCTTGGCTTCCAGGCACAATAAATTCACCCACAAGATTATTTCGTTTTTATTTTATTTGTTAAGAAAAGAAAGGAGAACCCCAGCCAATAAAAACATCACCTCTATTAGAAATTATTCCTTGAAAATGACTGGAAAAATACAATTCCTGCGACTTTTATGTTTGGCAAGGGCTGTAGTTAGGGATTTTTTTTAGCAGTGGTCACTTTTTTCAAATCCATTTCACTGCTTTATTTTTACTTTTCTACTATGCGGTTTAAACCAGGCATCACATGGAATGGGAACGAAAAGAAATCCTGATCCTCGTTTCAGCCTAGCCGATGCTCGTGCTCTTTTCCCATGGCACACTTGACATTCTGCTGAGAGCCCAGAGCACCCTTAGCGGATAGCGAACAGATGGATTCAATCTCGAGAACGGTGCCACTAAACAACCCAAAATACCAAAAGTAGCTGAGCGGAAAAAAGTTGTCTGGCACAGGGAGATAATTTTTAACCATTTTTGGAAAAAAAAGAGCGAGGATATTAGTGAGGGGCGGGGAGGGGAGAGAGAAGAAAAGCCCAGCATCGTCTTTCCAGTGGGAATTGAGACTTTTCTGCTTTTCCAAAGATAGATTTGCAAGGCGAGTCTGAAGGGCGGTGCTGTGGGATGTGCTCCTGGGGGCTTACGATGACAGCACGTGTTGGGAGCAAGCGTTAATCAAACCCCCGTTTGCCTCCTGCTCTGGGTTTCCCCCTGCGCGTGGAGCGGAGGCCGGTGCTCTCCCCTCGGCCGGCACCGGCGCTGCGGTGGCGGGACGGCGGGG
>NW_010547896.1:0-9920 GCF_000687285.1 Phaethon lepturus | reverse complement strand
CCTCAAGTTGTGCCAGGGGAGGTTTAGACAGTATATTAGGAGCGGTTTATTTACCGAGAGAGTGGTCAAGCATTGGAACAGGCTGCCCAGGGAGGTGGTGGAGTCATCATCACTGGGAGTGTTCAAAAAACATGTAGGCGTGGCACTTCAGGACATGGTTTAGTGGGTGTGGTGGTGCTGAGTCGATGATTGGACTTGATGATCTTAAAGGTCTTTTCCAACCTTAACGATTCTGTGATTATTAGTACAGTTGCCTGGAGTTGTGACAATTTATCTGGGTTTTTTTTCCACTACTCTTTCTTTCCCCCATCTCATTGAGAACATGTGAAGTCCCGTAAGAAAGCTGTGGTTTACTTTCAGGAGAGAAGCCAGCCAAGCTCCAGGGGCTTGGTATGCTTGAATTAATCTGGCCTAATAAGCTGTCTAAATCTACCTGGGTTTTAATTGCCTCGCCAGCTAAACACACCTCTCTTTGATCATACAGATATGTTCTGTCAGCTTTGACTTCTCTTTTCTCCCCTTCTGACCTATCAATCTGTCACCAGCTGCTAACTGTCATCTGTGAAATGCCAACAAAACAACTCGCAGTTGTGGTTTACTGGCGCAATCTGGTAGCATCTGCTTTGGAAGAAAAGGGCAAGCAGATGCACAGGCCCAGAACTGGGATGGTATCTGCCATACAACTTCACATGATGTAAAAGAGAGGGCATAACCAAGTAGCCGAGCATACCTGGTTATAGGAATGCTCTGCTGGGGACACTTGCGTGGTTAAGAACATAGGAACAACTGTCTTGGATTGGACCAGTATCCTTCTCTGAATGTGGCCAGCCACAGATGCAGAGGAAAACTAGATAAACAGAGGAGAAATTTCCCCAGAAATACTTCTCTAGTTTGCCATGATTTGCAGCTTAGTGAATTCCCAAGACCAGAGAAGATGCTTTTGTATTTAATAGCCCTTGACAAATTTTTCTTCTATGCATTTGTCCAGTTGTTTTCATAGCCGTGTAACTTAGCACCCTCAGTATCTTGAGTCTCCAAAATTAGGAGACCATTCATTCACCATTTCCAACACTAAGGAATCTGCAAAGGCCCAGTTCTCTTTAGGGGAGAGCTGAGGACTTTACCCCTTCCTTCCAGAAAGAGTGCAATCCAAAAAACTCAAACCTTCAACTGATGTAAGATTATTTTGAGTGTAATGAAATTCACAAAGTACTTTATGTGTGAGCTTTTTCTCTGAACATATGTAACAAGGGAACCGGGGCTGGTGTCAAAGTTACTTCTTACTGAAGGGTCAACCATTGTTCAGTCTTCACATCAGTTTTTTCTACTGGCACTTAATTCTAGACTTTGTATCCTTTCTAGACATGATGTTGTATATGAAATAAATATAATGAAAATTACTTTTTGCTCTGAGTCACATTTATTTGCATGCCTTCATTTTGCACATACAGTCATGGCTGCCGCCACTACTAAAAAGCAACTGGAATTCCACATTATAAAGTAACCCATTGGTGGCCATCATCATTCATTTTAGTAAGAGGCAAATCTATACCTCCACCCTGAGGCTATTGATATCTCCTGGTAAAGGGCCGATTACATGGCCCTGTAATCCAAAAGGGGCCTCTTCCTATGTCCTTAACAGATGCTTATCCAGTTGGTGTGGGCATGAAGTCCCTGCATTTGCCGTTGCACTAATATAGATGAGGATATATATAGTTATACAGGATACTCATGCATCTTTAAGATATGTATAGATATATGAGGAGATATATATAGAGAGCTACTATAGCATAGATTAAGGCAACATCTGGTTGCCTGAAGAACCATGGAAAAATCTATTTTGGGCATGCTGTGAGGAAGTTTGCATCTGTGCATTCCCACTACTTACAGCCTCCAGCACTGAGCATGCACTTGTTTGAAGAGCTTAGAAGGCTGAAGCAAATTTAGAGCTCCCTGTAACTGCTTCTGGCACAGCACATCTGGTCTGGATTTCATTTTTGGTAGTCTGTGCATCTTTTAACGAAAGCTTTGGAAGAAGAACAAAGTGGAAGAATTAATTGTTTCGCCTGTATCTGAACACAGAATTATAATTTGCCTTCATAGTGCTGCACAACTAGTAACTTTTTCTTGGATAACAGCAAAATGTATAGAATGTTTTATGAGTATACGGAAACTGTTTTCCAACTGTTATCACTCACATCTGAGGCAACAGTAACTATTTACACTAGTTGCAGAGCTGTCTGCAGTTTCGTTTCCCTAATACTTTTTCAGTACGAACTTCCAATACAATCTAAGCAGACCACTAATAATAAAATCTTATTTATTTGCAGTATCAACTACGCTATAATTTTTCTAAGTGATTCTTCTTAATTGTCTTAACTTTTTACCATGAGTGCTGCTAATCTGCTTCCGGATCTTCATTTAGCTTCAGCACTAGCCCACCCTCTCACACAAATGCAATGCTGGAAAGCACCTGAGAATTCTGTTGCAAACAGGACCACAATCACTTCACTGCAGTGTGTTACTGGAATGGGTTAAGAGACACATCATGGCTTGAGTAAGTTGTCATTTAAATGGATAAAGCAATCAAAAGCGGCAGAGGAAATCAGCACAGCAAGCTGAAATCATTTGTTAATGATAAATTAGCAGCAGAGGCAAGACAATAGTCAAAGTCTCCAGGGCCTCACTTTTGCCCTTGTTTCTTCATCATTTTGCTCCATCCTGCACATGTAAATTTTGGCCCTAGCCATGCAGTATTTGTTTCCAGTGAACAAACAACATTTGGTTCACTTCCAGCAACAAACTTTCTTATACTTCATCAACCAGTTTATTAGAGCATGAAGGAAAATTGGTCATGACTTCAGTTCTTGTACTCTTGGAATTAACAAGCTGTCTGTTGCCAGCACTAAACTTGGAAGTGCTAATGGTAATTAAAATCTATTTTCAAATACATCTGACACTTTTAAGGTAGAGAAGTACTTGTTACTCATGTGAATTTCCAGACTGTGTATAAAGAAAAAAAAGTGCTACTTTCTTCAGGAAGGTGTCAGCTGTCGGAAATTATTAATGAATTAATGAATTATTAATGATGCGTGACAGAGCATTTGTTCTCCTTTAGTGAAATTATGTCTATGTGTGTCCTCCAAGCTCTGTGAGTAAGAGAAGCTTGAAAGTAGAATTTACAAGTATTGCTATTTTTTGGTAAAATTTTTGGTTGTTATATTGTTGTTAACAGAAAGATACTATGAGTAGCTTTACTATCATTTGACAAAAGTCCATGTAGGCCATTCAGTCAATTTTACCTCAGGTGCATTTGGGTAAAATACCTTATGTTAACAAACTATTCTACCCCTAGCTCAAATGGGACTGTGTTCCAAAAGGTAATCTTAATTATTCAACGTATTCACACTATACAGTGTGGAAAATAAAGGAAAGATCATAATCCTTTGTTTTCCACTTCATTTTCTTAAGCCTGCTTCCTGGCTAACTCAATCTACAGGATCAGTGGGAGGGACATGGGATAGATTAAAAAAATGTTGACTGTCAGATCACCAGGGGATTTGAATTAATGTTCTTTTGCACAGAATGGAAGCATATGGGCCACAGAGTGCAGCTCTCCTTGGAAAATTACTGTCAAAACAGTACCATCTCTATTAACACAGCTGCTGACTTGTGAAGCAGAAATTAGATTTTACTTGAGTTAACCTTCAAAAAGTAGCTTCAGAGCGACTGCTCACTAATGCTCTTGCTACAGCAACAATAATGCCTATTAACAGCTTATTACAAGTCACACCTGTACAACTCCACAAGTGCTACTGTAGGACGTAACAACCTAGAGACCCCCTTATGATAACATGAAGGAAGGAAAGTTATGTTCACCCAGCCTGAGAACTGCTATCAAGATCCCACTTCCCTCCCGTAAGAAGAGAAAGCACACTTGATAGAATACCCTTCATATAAATAATATAGGTTTCACAGTATGGGCTTACTGCTCAATTTGCCTGCATTTCAGCTGATTTCCAGAAGTGAAGTTCTGTCTTCATATATAATCAGATGCAGACACTTCCTTTAGATATTTCTCCCACAGATGTTCTAGCTTGCCTCCCCACCATTTTCGGCAGAAAACGGCGAGGATCTCGTATCTGTCATTTTTTTACATCCAAGCTATGAAATGTTTTCTCTGAAGAAAATGTTAAAGACTCGAAGTTAAGCTCTAAGGCTAAGAAGAGGCTGAAGCTAACACTTTATCTATGCATTAAGTAAGATTGCCTCCAATAAGCAACCTCTTGTTTCTGCAGAATCTCATGCCTGCCTCAGCACGTGCCAAAACAAAGAGTCATGAGGAGTTCTGCTGAAATAAGTTACTGTTGACTTACACCATTAAAAAAGGACAAATTTTGGTTGTCTTCGTATATACTGGACAGTGTCCAATGAGAGAGAGACTTAAGAGGTGTTAACAAATGCATGGATTGCATTGATTTATTGCATGAATTTATTAAGGTCCTTACAGAAAAGTAATGTAAGTTTTTAAAAAAACAACAACAATGGAACTGCTTCATCGAGAGTCATTTTTAACTTTTTACCAATACAATATGTAGATCTCTGACCTCATTCATCATGCATAAAGACTGAAGCAAGGTTCCTACACAAATACTGTGACCTGTACATATTGTTGTAATGAAGAACATCAGGATGCTGGTGGAATGAGTGCCTTCAAATATAGTTCCCTGCTGCTTTTACTTTCCACGTGCGTAAAAATTTATGTGATTCAAGTTTTAGAGTCATTAGAGATTTTGTGTGCTGAATATAAGAAACATTTAAGAAACCTCTTTTGCAGAGGGCAGCTGTGAAAAATATGTTATTCAAAAGTGCCTTGACTGGGACTTTTCTTTCTGCCTGTGCACATGGAGGTGAACGTTTAGAATTGCACATATGGTGCATATAAATATGCCCTTGAGCAAGAAAGTTACATCAGTGGTTGGGTTTCAGTCTGAGTAAAGGGTTTGTCTTAAGTTCAGGATAATCCTATTCCATAATGCTGCTATCATTACGATATTAATTCTGCAGCTGTCTTTGAGAAATATATGAAGCATTTTTACTTTTTGAGTTCCATGTGTTCACTATGTATTTTTACAGCCCTTTTAAAATAGATGCCTCATTCGAACAATTTGCTCATTATTTACTGTCTTTAACATTTGCTTTCTCTATAAAGCCTTAGGAAAAAATGTGGGTGTTTCCCCTTGCTGTTAAATACAAAAGCTTCAAGGTTTCTTTGAAAAAGAAAACTGATGAGCTCGGTTTAGAGCACATAATTGCTGCCTTTACTATTACAGGAGTCAATACAATGCTAGTAACATGGATGGCGCAGTTACCTAATAAGGACCAAGTACATGGTTATTGTGTCAGAAATGTCAATTTAGCATGTTCATACAAAAACTTTATTATTGTATTTTTTGTTTACCTTGTTATTTGAGTAACTCCATTTATACATGTTACAGCAACTCATTGTCAAATGCTGAAGCTTTGACTAAAGTCACCTGTAAATCCATCCATGAGCCTTCGGACTATAGGCTACGGTGTAAAAAGCAAGGCAAACATGTTATTTGTCTTGGTATTTCTTTTCTTCATTTCACTTCATCTTTCACATCTTGCACTCTGCTCTTCAGGGCTGGTTTTAGTGCAATATGTATAATTTATGCAAATGAGACACATTTCATTGGGCACTTCAACATTTCTTTAAAAAAATGGACAGCATTACAACTTTGCAACCCATGGCAGGGAATGAAAGCTAGCATTCAGACTCTTCAGTTCCTAATCACCAGAAGATAAATGGACATAAAATTATTAAGCAAAAGAATTCGAACACCATCAAAAGCAGTAAATGGCCCATAGGAAATGCATTTGGTAAATTTTAAGGGCATTGTAATTAATCACCCTGACTTGTTCATGAACTATAACTTGTTCTGCACTTGGCTACAATTATTTTGATTTAATGCTTTTTATCAGTGAATAAAGTTACTCAATTCCATTTAACTATCTAAAGTGATTTGCAAGTTCTAAACTTTCAAAAATCTCTCCTGTTCATCTCTTTCAGTTCATTTCTCCCATCCAGCTTTTTATGAGTCACTAAATTATTTCTAAATCCCAAACACATTTGGATGACTAGCTTACTTACAAAACAACAACTGTAAAAAGAGGGACTCATACTGGATTATTCAATTGATGACTGTAAATCTAAGTTTGTATAAAAGTCTTTTTATGACTTATTTATGCACGACTTTCTGAAATCATCACTGAAGGACTGGTATTGACCTGCAATGGGAAGGTACTCTGCAGTCCCTGTTGCTGCAGAACTTGCCTTTTGAAGGCCTCAGAATGGTTTAGCCATTAATGAATCAAGAATCTATTTCTATAAAGAAATTACTTCTTACCTGAAAAACAACATTACAATTCTGTCATGAACACAGTAACTCAAAATGCCTTTTTTTAAAGGTTTTTGAAGCTGGAGACACCTTTTGGCTTTCATTTACTTTCTTTAACAACAGGAGGGAAAAAATAGTGGAGTGGAAAGGTCTGGAAAGAGCATAATTAGGTCTGTTAAGAGATATGAAACATTGCTTTGGGGGAAAAAAAACACGCTATTTGCAAGAGCAAAATGCATAACGGGTAACAGAAATCAGTTGCAAGGGAAAACGAGCTATTGCCTGCCCGCTGGGATAGGGCGAATAGAGGTAGTGGCACAGAGAGACTTTTCAGTCTTCAGTGGTGAAAACTTCTTCAGTGGTGAAACACTAACTGGGCCTGTCAAACTCTACCATGGAAAATAAAATGACACAGGTAATGGCAAGGATCTTCACAACGTGAAGGCAAGCGTGAGTGAGACCGGTGGGGGAAACCAGAATGCGTTCCCAGCTGGGGAGCAGAACCACCCCCCACTGCTCTGAGCAGGGAAATCATCCTTCCTCCCAACATAACATCAGAACAGCTGAATGGGGCCAGAGTAGTTGCAAGGGCATCATCACACCTGGTAACACACCCTTTGGCTCTAGGCCACTGGGGCTCAGAGGCTTCCTCTCCTTTCACATAACCACCTCAATGGGGCTGAGAAGCCATGGGAAAAACTGACAGATCAAAAGGCTGCAATTCAGCCTCATGAGGTAGAACTACAACCAGGAAAGCAAACCCTGTATGTAAGAAAGCCGGGGAACCACTGCAGTCCTGGGGAAGAGGGCTGCCTTGGGAGACCACAGGATTCAGAGAGGCAGCATGGCAAGCATGAACCTGGAAGGTAAACCCGCTTGGCCACATCCTTTCTCACTGACAACACTGGAAATCCTACCAAGTAGTTATTTTGCTTGAAGCTCTGCTCCACATTACAGATGATGGGTTTCACTTCCTGTAGGATGTAACTAAAAACTGAGGCAAATATGAAAATTCTTAGATTTGGCATATGTCTATTTAAACTCAAGATGTTGTTAAAAAACACATTGCTGGTTTCCACCTCTGTGAGGGGTTGTGTACACCAGACCTCTTGTAGGACATTCTTGAGGAGAGTATTGACTCTGAAATGGCTCTGAACAATCACTACCACCTGAAACTCAATTCCACATCTTGTGTCTCATCTGGGAATAAATACCTCATTTTGACAGGCTGTAGAGCTTCCCATTTCAAAATCTCCCTTTTCTTCTGGCAACTGCTCCACTTCCTCAACTCCTTTCACTTTCTTTTTCATTTAATTTTAATAGTAGAGATACTGAACTACTAAGAAACCACATTTCCAATTACTTTTTGGTAAAAACTCTAGTGCTTTGGGACACAGTTGCGTCCATTCTAGTGGTACTTTGGCTCCTTGCACTTGCTACCATTAACAACATCCACAACAACTGTTAATTAACTGCAGTATAAAGCAGTGGCCTCTTTTTTAGACTGTGGCAGTGAGGAAAGCAAATATTTTTGCTTTATACCTCTCTGTGATCCAAGACAAGTATATGGAAAAATCTTCCTCCATAGAATCATTTAGGTTGGAAAGGACCTTTAAGATCATCGAACCCAACTATTAACCTAGCACTGCCAAGTCCACCACGAAATCATGTCCCTAGGCACAAGGGGAATAAATTTGTTCAAAAATTCAAACAGCATGGAAAAGGCAAAAATCAGTATCTGAACGAGCAGCGTATCTGAATTCTAAGACAATTTAAAAGTTTCAAGGAATTAATGACTTGTATGAAATAACTACTTTCTTCCTACTTCACTGAAGAAAGACCAGGCTATACAGGCCGTGAACACTGGATAGCTAAAATGTTACTGCGAAAAGAAAAAATAAATCCCAATGTACATATTAAATGATTGCCTTATATTTATTCATTAGTTTAATCCTTGCACAACACCTCACCTACTTACTGGAATGTAGAAGATGACTGTCAAACTCTAACACCCCTTTATAATCTCCTGCGTTTTCCTAGACAGAGGCCACAGTCCTCAAAACGTAAAGTAACAATGAGAAAAAGGGTGCCAGGGAGTAAGATTTGGGCTGCTCCATGAGGGGGTATGAGCAGGAGCTGAGGGTGACCCCGGCACAGGCCATACCCTCACTGAGCAGGGTGCAGTCACACTGTGTCTGAAGACGGCAGGTGGAGAAGGGTGCTAGTAAGAGCATCCACCCACAGGACCAGACATGATAAGTGATGGGTCCAGAGTCCTTCCAGGGAGTCCAGTCAGGAGCAGCAGGAGACAGTGCTGGAAAGGTTTCAATGCAGTTTTAAGGTCCACGTGGGTGACAGGTATACCTGCAGACACTGCTCAGGGCAGAACTGGGGCTGCTTTGGGCAATTAAGGCCAATTAGTGCCCTCATGGCCCTGAAACAGTATAATTTACATACAACATACATCAGTACAATGTACACGCATTAATATTAAACAAAGTGCTGGTAGTATGAAAAGCCTTACCAAAACCAGTAATGCTGTTTCTGGATTTGGGCCTGTTTATTACTGTTGTTTGCATTTATTTGCCACTGGTGCTTCTTTTTGATAATGTGAAATAATCTGAACAATTATGAGGCTATTAATACAAAGGAAAAGCAAGCCTGCCAACCATATAAGTAAAAAAGTGTTACATCCTCTGAACTCCAGAAAGTATGCAGGAGCGAGCCACAGGCCTTGTCCAACAAACCACAGAAAGAGAAGCAGCACACCACGCCGCCAGGACATCTTAACACTTGGCATTACGAGGGGCAAAAGGCAGAGATACCAGACAAAGTACTGTGATGTGCATACTTTGTTAAAACTCACAAAAATAGCAGTGTGTAGGAAACAACAGAAAGCAAGGTCTCTGTAAAATGCTATGGACACAGCCAGGAGCAAAAGCAGCTGGGGCAAGAAAGCTGCGAGTCCAAGGGCCAAACTCCATTTGCTCTCCGCAGTTAAGTATAACATGTAGAAATAGGGCGAGAAGTTGTGACGGATATCCCGCCTGGTCAGGTGGTAGAGGTAGGCATGCTCCAAAAAATCCCATCCGTAGAGGTGATAAAATCCAACAGTCAAGGCAGCCAGCACAGATCCAGCAACTGTTCCAAAAAGCATCACATCACGGTTCTGCATCTTTACAAAAAGCTGCCAGATGCACCCCACAAATGTAAACCTTGCTTTTTTGTCATGCCCCATCCCCACTGCCCCTTCCCCGCCGCAGCATTTGCTCTGCAGGTGGAGCGCTATGGGCAGCGCGTAGGTCAGTGGGTATATTTTCACGTGCACTGCCAGCCCATAGCAGACTGCGGCCTTCCCTATGCTCCCCTCCTCCACCAAGTACAGGGTGGCGAGCACCAGCAGTGCGACCAGGGCCTCCGCATTGCCCCGGCTGGAGACGGCCAAGGGCAGAGGGTTCAGAAGCCAAGCGGCGGCGCAGCACCCGCAGGCCTGGCCGG
>NW_010547895.1:0-1641 GCF_000687285.1 Phaethon lepturus | reverse complement strand
GGGGCCGGGCTGTGCCTGGCGAGCAGCAAAGCTGCTTCTCTGTTCCTTTGGCAAAGTGCTTGTGAAACACGGGATGACACAGCCTCGGAGACGGGTAGGAAATTCCCATCAGCCGGAGAACACCCCGTGGTCCTTGAACTTGTGAGGACTAGCAGCTATCGTTATGCATGCGGCATCTTCCCCCTGGGTGCCCACGGAATGACAATGCTGGGTTCTCCCAGGCTAATTGCTGTTTTGAACAACAAGATTGATTGCTTTCTCTTTTAATTATTTGCAGATCACCGAGACTTTGCGAAACGCTCTAGGTGACATAAACCGCGGTTTAGTGTGTTAGCACTTGCCCATCTTGGGGATTTTTCAAGCTGAGCCACCAGCAGGGCTGTGGGAAAGCAGGAGTGCAAACATCTACGTCCTCTAATGACCTGACTTGTGTGCATGCACGATCGTCTGCCTCAACGTCGAGCGTGGGGTGTCTGGTCCCCGTGCGATGTTCGATCCCTTTCTGATCACTGTGGCTGAATTCAAGCACTTAACAGCTTTTGACTGCTAATTTGCAGCTCAAAACTGTCGGTAGCAAGTTAGACCGTGCCCGTTGGTGTGACGCTGACGACCTGGAGTCACGCTATTCGACAGGCTGCTTGCAGGCGGCAGCACCTCCAGGACCATCTGCCCGAGGTTGTGGGGCTCTTGGCTCATCCGCGCTCCCCGCGCGCCTCTGTTGGAGGGTCACTCTTCTTCCTTCATCTCTGCTGACCTGGAAATTGTTTCTGCGAGTGCTTTGTCTACGAGCTGCCTGGCAGAGGCTCTGCCTGGGAGTCCTTCTGGCGTGCTATTTAAACCTCACAGATCTGGGCCTTCCGAAAAGGTCACGATATCTGCACAGACTTTTACAGCTAAAGCTGCTGGAGGGCTGGGGAAGATATTGTGCTTGTCGAGTCACATTCGGCGGAGGGCAGCTACTCGTCATACAGAAATAGCTTTTCTCGTTCTGGGGAGGATGCTTCGCGCTGGGGCTCCTTCGCCTGCCATGGGGTACGCAGGCGCCAAGTCAAAACACGGGGCTCGTCTGAGGCTTCAATGTCACGGCAACGCGATGTCCTGCGGAGCTCCCGCTGAACAGCGCGGTGCGAGCCCGGCAGTTATTCAACTGCCCCAGTCTCTTCCAGCATCTCACCTCCATCTTCCGGCTCCTGAGAGGTGCAGGAAGGAGCCGTGTGGGGCCTCGGCTGTCCCTGGGGTGGCCCCCGCTCCCGTGGGGAGCAGGAGTACCCGTCCCAGGCCAGGTAGGAGGATGCTGAGTGCCACCTCGTCCACTTGACTGACGATTTTTTTGTGCCGAAGAAACAAATGAGCTGTGGGGAAATGCGCGTCTGCTCTATGCTCCAATTAAAGCACAGCTTGGTGCTGATTAGATCTAGAAGTTACATCACGAAAGGGGAAAAATGCAAATAAGCAGTATTAATTTTTTTTCCCCTCGTCCCTTCGACAGATGGAGCTGCTCTGATTAGATTATCTGATCTCTTTCTAAAGAACAAATTGTTGATGGGAAGCTATCTTTGTGGGTTCGAAGCGTGCCCGGCGCTGACTCTGCTCCGGCTGCGGGGATGACGCTTTGTTTGTTCCCCGTGTGCTGCGCCGCTT
>NW_010547894.1:0-1466 GCF_000687285.1 Phaethon lepturus | reverse complement strand
CGGCGGCTGGTGCTGGTATCTACGGGGATACGCATCACAACAAGCCTTTTGAGTGAAAGACCTCCACAGAGTTTTTACAAAACAGCGAAACGAGCGTAACTCTTCAGCGAGCTGCTCTCTGGGGACCCACATAAACGGATACAGGCTGAGGACCCGGGGGAAACTTGTTTCTATGCCAGTCCCCAAAGTTAATTTTTTGCTGAAGGCGGCTGAGATAGCGAGCACGCCGAACCTTAACTCTTGGCGTCCTGGCGCTGCGGGACAGATCACGTTAATCCGATAAGCGAAAGGCTCGTCCGTGCGCGGCGTTGCCGCGGCCCCTGTGCATCTAGTCTGCGGCCGTGACACAAAAAGTGACCGGAGGGGAAAGCTCCTTCCAAACTCCCAAGCGCCGTGGCAAAAATTATGCAAGGCAAACGCAAGAGGCGGTCAGAAACGCATGCAAAGCCTCTGGGCTTCCCAGAGAGTCAGTTGCCTATCGGTTTCTTCCAGGTGATTTCTCTACAGTCCCGAGAGAAAACAAAAGACATCAGCGTCTTCCGGAGGCAAAAATGGCTCTTTAAGAGAGGGAAATTCGGGGTCAGTCTTCGGCGAAGGCAGTACGCGAGCTAGACTTTCTGACCAAAGGTCACCTGGCTACAACTGGATATATATTCACGTACACACACGCACGCACACACACATATGCAGTACTTCATAAAATATTTACAATATAATCTGTAGAGAATTTAAACACAACAGGAATCCATTAATGTTCTCGGCAAGATTTTTTTTTTTTAAAGCAGCCTTGAAAATCAGCTTCAGTAGTTTGGTTCGCGTTGCTCTAAGAGTACTCCTGTCATGACCTTTCAATCATTCTTGCACAAAAATGAGAAAAAGAAAAGAAGCTCAGTGCATGGCATTCAAGCTTTAAATCTCTATCTTTGTACTTGTCTTTGGTATAACGTCTTTCACCAGTTTAAAGAAAAGTCGCAGCCGATCGCAAGCTCTGAGGCTAAAAGGTCCACAGCTGAAAAACTTGGGTTTGGGGATGTTGGTTAAATTGTGGGTTCTTTCTGTGGTTTTGTGTGTGCAACAGCGCTCTCTCTCTCTCACTCACGTCCTCCTCAGCAGTCAAACCAACAGTCTGCAACAACTTCGGCAGTCATGGCCAATTCTTTTTTTTTTTTTTTTTTTTTTTCTGTATCTGAGGCAGTCTTCCTCTAATTCGGCCACAGGAACCGGCTGCTTAACAATATTTTAACCGCAGCAGGTGGAAGCCTGCCTTCGGAAACATGGCTTTTCTCTCGGCCGCCTCCAGCCAGCGGGATGGTGGATACTGCCAGCTTGCGCGGAGAGCCCTCACGCACACACTTGAAAACCAAAAGCAACAAACCAGCAACAATTTTAAAAGAAAAAAAAATTAAAAAAAAAAAGCCACTGCTTTGGAACGAGTGAAATCTTTCCTTCCGCAAAAGAGGAGGTGG